>NW_024060858.1:0-19929 GCF_016432855.1 Salvelinus namaycush
AGAGTTGTCACATTCGACCCCTTGTTCCCATCAGGTAGGAGACTACAGAGTTGTCCCATTCGACCCCTTGTTCCCATCAGGTAGGAGACTACAGAGTTGTCACATTCCACCCCTTGTTCCCATCAGGTAGTAGACTACAGAGTTGTCACATTCCACCCCTTGTTCCCATCAGGTAGTAGACTACAGAGTTGTCACATTCCACCCCTTGTTCCCATCAGGTAGGAGACTACAGAGTTGTCACATTCGACCCTCTTGTTCCCATCAGGTAGGAGACTACAGAGTTGTCACATTCCACCCCTTGTTCCCATCAGGTAGGAGACTACAGAGTTGTCCCATTCGACCCCTTGTTCCCATCAGGTAGGAGACTACAGAGTTGTCACATTCCACCCCTTGTTCCCATCAGGTAGGAGACTACAGAGTTGTCCCATTCCACCCCTTGTTCCCATCAGGTAGGAGACTACAGAGTTGTCACATTCGACCTCTTGTTCCCATCAGGTAGGAGACTACAGAGTTGTCACATTCCACCCCTTGTTCCCATCAGGTAGGAGACTACAGAGTTGTCCCATTCCACCCCTTGTTCCCATCAGGTAGGAGACTACAGAGTTGTCACATTCCACCTCTTGTTCCCATCAGGTAGGAGACTACAGAGTTGTCACATTCCACCCCTTGTTCCCATCAGGTAGTAGACTACAGAGTTGTCACATTCCACCCCTTGTTCCCATCAGGTAGGAGACTACAGAGTTGTCACATTCCACCCCTTGTTCCCATCAGGTAGTAGACTACAGAGTTGTCACATTCCACCCCTTGTTCCCATCAGGTAGGAGACTACAGAGTTGTCACATTCGACCCCTTGTTCCCATCAGGTAGGAGACTACAGAGTTGTCACATTCGACCCCTTGTTCCCATCAGGTAGGAGACTACAGAGTTGTCACATTCGACCCCTTGTTCCCATCAGGTAGTAGACTACAGAGTTGTCACATTCGACCTCTTGTTCCCATCAGGTAGGAGACTACAGAGTTGTCACATTCCACCCCTTGTTCCCATCGGGTAGGAGACTACAGAGTTGTCCCATTCGACCCCTTGTTCCCATCAGGTAGGAGACTACAGAGTTGTCACATTCCACCCCTTGTTCCCATCAGGTAGGAGACTACAGAGTTGTCACATTCGACCCCTTGTTCCCATCAGGTAGTAGACTACAGAGTTGTCACATTCGACCCCTTGTTCCCATCAGGTAGGAGACTACAGAGTTGTCACATTCCACCCCTTGTTCCCATCAGGTAGGAGACTACAGAGTTGTCACATTCGACCTCTTGTTCCCATCAGGTAGGAGACTACAGAGTTGTCACATTCGACCTCTTGTTCCCATCAGGTAGGAGACTACAGAGTTGTCACATTCGACCCCTTGTTCCCATCAGGTAGGAGACTACAGAGTTGTCACATTCGACCCCTTGTTCCCATCAGGTAGGAGACTACAGAGTTGTCCCATTCGACCCCTTGTTCCCATCAGGTAGGAGACTACAGAGTTGTCCCATTCGATCCCTTGTTCCCATCAGGTAGGAGACTACAGAGTTGTCACATTCCACCCCTTGTTCCCATCAGGTAGTAGACTACAGAGTTGTCACATTCCACCCCTTGTTCCCATCAGGTAGTAGACTACAGAGTTGTCACATTCCACCCCTTGTTCCCATCAGGTAGGAGACTACAGAGTTGTCACATTCGACCTCTTGTTCCCATCAGGTAGGAGACTACAGAGTTGTCACATTCCACCCCTTGTTCCCATCAGGTAGGAGACTACAGAGTTGTCCCATTCGACCCCTTGTTCCCATCAGGTAGGAGACTACAGAGTTGTCACATTCCACCCCTTGTTCCCATCAGGTAGGAGACTACAGAGTTGTCCCATTCCACCCCTTGTTCCCATCAGGTAGGAGACTACAGAGTTGTCACATTCGACCTCTTGTTCCCATCAGGTAGGAGACTACAGAGTTGTCACATTCCACCCCTTGTTCCCATCAGGTAGTAGACTACAGAGTTGTCACATTCCACCCCTTGTTCCCATCAGGTAGTAGACTACAGAGTTGTCACATTCCACCCCTTGTTCCCATCAGGTAGGAGACTACAGAGTTGTCACATTCGACCTCTTGTTCCCATCAGGTAGGAGACTACAGAGTTGTCACATTCCACCCCTTGTTCCCATCAGGTAGGAGACTACAGAGTTGTCCCATTCGACCCCTTGTTCCCATCAGGTAGGAGACTACAGAGTTGTCACATTCCACCCCTTGTTCCCATCAGGTAGGAGACTACAGAGTTGTCCCATTCCACCCCTTGTTCCCATCAGGTAGGAGACTACAGAGTTGTCACATTCGACCTCTTGTTCCCATCAGGTAGGAGACTACAGAGTTGTCACATTCCACCCCTTGTTCCCATCAGGTAGGAGACTACAGAGTTGTCACATTCCACCCCTTGTTCCCATCAGGTAGGAGACTACAGAGTTGTCACATTCCACCCCTTGTTCCCATCAGGTAGGAGACTACAGAGTTGTCACATTCGACCTCTTGTTCCCATCAGGTAGGAGACTACAGAGTTGTCACATTCGACCTCTTGTTCCCATCAGGTAGGAGACTACAGAGTTGTCACATTCCACCCCTTGTTCCCATCAGGTAGGAGTCTACAGAGTTGTCACATTCGACCTCTTGTTCCCATCAGGTAGGAGACTACAGAGTTGTCACATTCGACCTCTTGTTCCCATCAGGTAGTAGACTACAGAGTTGTCACATTCGACCTCTTGTTCCCATCAGGTAGGAGTCTACAGAGTTGTCACATTCGACCTCTTGTTCCCATCAGGTAGGAGACTACAGAGTTGTCCCATTGGACCCCTTGTTCCCATCAGGTAGGAGACTACAGAGTTGTCACATTCGACCTCTTGTTCCCATCAGGTAGGAGACTACAGAGTTGTCCCATTCCACCCCTTGTTCCCATCAGGTAGGAGACTACAGAGTTGTCACATTCCACCTCTTGTTCCCATCAGGTAGGAGACTACAGAGTTGTCACATTCCACCCCTTGTTCCCATCAGGTAGTAGACTACAGAGTTGTCACATTCCACCCCTTGTTCCCATCAGGTAGGAGACTACAGAGTTGTCACATTCCACCCCTTGTTCCCATCAGGTAGTAGACTACAGAGTTGTCACATTCCACCTCTTGTTCCCATCAGGTAGGAGACTACAGAGTTGTCCCATTCGACCCCTTGTTCCCATCAGGTAGGAGACTACAGAGTTGTCACATTCGACCCCTTGTTCCCATCAGGTAGGAGACTACAGAGTTGTCACATTCGACCCCTTGTTCCCATCAGGTAGTAGACTACAGAGTTGTCACATTCGACCTCTTGTTCCCATCAGGTAGGAGACTACAGAGTTGTCACATTCCACCCCTTGTTCCCATCGGGTAGGAGACTACAGAGTTGTCCCATTCGACCCCTTGTTCCCATCAGGTAGGAGACTACAGAGTTGTCACATTCCACCCCTTGTTCCCATCAGGTAGGAGACTACAGAGTTGTCACATTCGACCCCTTGTTCCCATCAGGTAGTAGACTACAGAGTTGTCACATTCGACCCCTTGTTCCCATCAGGTAGGAGACTACAGAGTTGTCACATTCCACCCCTTGTTCCCATCAGGTAGGAGACTACAGAGTTGTCACATTCGACCTCTTGTTCCCATCAGGTAGGAGACTACAGAGTTGTCACATTCGACCTCTTGTTCCCATCAGGTAGGAGACTACAGAGTTGTCACATTCGACCCCTTGTTCCCATCAGGTAGGAGACTACAGAGTTGTCACATTCGACCCCTTGTTCCCATCAGGTAGGAGACTACAGAGTTGTCCCATTCGACCCCTTGTTCCCATCAGGTAGGAGACTACAGAGTTGTCCCATTCGACCCCTTGTTCCCATCAGGTAGGAGACTACAGAGTTGTCACATTCCACCCCTTGTTCCCATCAGGTAGTAGACTACAGAGTTGTCACAATCCACCCCTTGTTCCCATCAGGTAGTAGACTACAGAGTTGTCACATTCCACCCCTTGTTCCCATCAGGTAGGAGACTACAGAGTTGTCACATTCGACCTCTTGTTCCCATCAGGTAGGAGACTACAGAGTTGTCACATTCCACCCCTTGTTCCCATCAGGTAGGAGACTACAGAGTTGTCCCATTCGACCCCTTGTTCCCATCAGGTAGGAGACTACAGAGTTGTCACATTCCACCCCTTGTTCCCATCAGGTAGGAGACTACAGAGTTGTCCCATTCCACCCCTTGTTCCCATCAGGTAGGAGACTACAGAGTTGTCACATTCGACCTCTTGTTCCCATCAGGTAGGAGACTACAGAGTTGTCACATTCCACCCCTTGTTCCCATCAGGTAGGAGACTACAGAGTTGTCACATTCCACCCCTTGTTCCCATCAGGTAGGAGACTACAGAGTTGTCACATTCCACCCCTTGTTCCCATCAGGTAGGAGACTACAGAGTTGTCACATTCGACCTCTTGTTCCCATCAGGTAGGAGACTACAGAGTTGTCCCATTCGACCTCTTGTTCCCATCAGGTAGGAGACTACAGAGTTGTCACATTCCACCCCTTGTTCCCATCAGGTAGGAGTCTACAGAGTTGTCACATTCGACCTCTTGTTCCCATCAGGTAGTAGACTACAGAGTTGTCACATTCGACCTCTTGTTCCCATCAGGTAGGAGTCTACAGAGTTGTCACATTCGACCTCTTGTTCCCATCAGGTAGGAGACTACAGAGTTGTCCCATTGGACCCCTTGTTCCCATCAGGTAGGAGACTACAGAGTTGTCCCATTCCACCCCTTGTTCCCATCAGGTAGGAGACTACAGAGTTGTCACATTCCACCTCTTGTTCCCATCAGGTAGGAGACTACAGAGTTGTCACATTCCACCCCTTGTTCCCATCAGGTAGTAGACTACAGAGTTGTCACATTCCACCCCTTGTTCCCATCAGGTAGGAGACTACAGAGTTGTCACATTCCACCCCTTGTTCCCATCAGGTAGTAGACTACAGAGTTGTCACATTCCACCTCTTGTTCCCATCAGGTAGGAGACTACAGAGTTGTCCCATTCGACCCCTTGTTCCCATCAGGTAGGAGACTACAGAGTTGTCACATTCGACCCCTTGTTCCCATCAGGTAGGAGACTACAGAGTTGTCACATTCGACCCCTTGTTCCCATCAGGTAGTAGACTACAGAGTTGTCACATTCGACCTCTTGTTCCCATCAGGTAGGAGACTACAGAGTTGTCACATTCCACCCCTTGTTCCCATCAGGTAGGAGACTACAGAGTTGTCCCATTCCACCCCTTGTTCCCATCAGGTAGGAGACTACAGAGTTGTCCCATTCGACCCCTTGTTCCCATCAGGTAGGAGACTACAGAGTTGTCACATTCCACCCCTTGTTCCCATCAGGTAGGAGACTACAGAGTTGTCACATTCGACCCCTTGTTCCCATCAGGTAGTAGACTACAGAGTTGTCACATTCGACCCCTTGTTCCCATCAGGTAGGAGACTACAGAGTTGTCACATTCCACCCCTTGTTCCCATCAGGTAGGAGACTACAGAGTTGTCACATTCCACCCCTTGTTCCCATCAGGTAGGAGACTACAGAGTTGTCACATTCCACCCCTTGTTCCCATCAGGTAGGAGACTACAGAGTTGTCACATTCGACCTCTTGTTCCCATCAGGTAGGAGACTACAGAGTTGTCACATTCGACCTCTTGTTCCCATCAGGTAGGAGACTACAGAGTTGTCACATTCGACCCCTTGTTCCCATCAGGTAGGAGACTACAGAGTTGTCACATTCGACCCCTTGTTCCCATCAGGTAGGAGACTACAGAGTTGTCACATTCGACCCCTTGTTCCCATCAGGTAGGAGTCTACAGAGTTGTCCCATTCGACCCCTTGTTCCCATCAGGTAGGAGACTACAGAGTTGTCACATTCGACCTCTTGTTCCCATCAGGTAGGAGACTACAGAGTTGATACATTCAACCCCTTGTTCCCATCAGGTAGGAGACTACAGAGTTGTCCCATTCGACCCCTTGTTCCCATCAGGTAGGAGACTACAGAGTTGTCCCATTCGACCCCTTGTTCCCATCAGGTAGGAGACTACAGAGTTGTCACATTCGACCCCTTGTTCCCATCAGGTAGGAGACTACAGAGTTGTCACATTCGACCTCTTGTTCCCATCAGGTACGAGACTACAGAGTTGTCACATTCCACCCCTTGTTCCCATCAGGTAGGAGACTACAGAGTTGTCACATTCCACCCCTTGTTCCCATCAGGTAGGAGACTACAGAGTTGTCCCATTCGACCCCTTGTACCCATCAGGTAGGAGACTACAGAGTTGTCACATTCCACCTCTTGTTCCCATCAGGTAGGAGACTACAGAGTTGTCCCATTGGACCCCTTGTTCCCATCAGGTAGGAGACTACAGAGTTGTCCCATTGGACCTCTTGTTCCCATCAGGTAGGAGACTACAGAGTTGTCACATTCCACCCCTTGTTCCCATCAGGTAGGAGACTACAGAGTTGTCCCATTGGACCTCTTGTTCCCATCAGGTAGGAGACTACAGAGTTGTCCCATTCGACCCCTTGTTCCCATCAGGTAGGAGACTACAGAGTTGTCACATTCCACCTCTTGTTCCCATCAGGTAGGAGACTACAGAGTTGTCCCATTGGACCCCTTGTTCCCATCAGGTAGGAGACTACAGAGTTGTCCCATTCGACCCCTTGTTCCCATCAGGTAGGAGACTACAGAGTTGTCACATTCGACCTCTTGTTCCCATCAGGTAGGAGACTACAGAGTTGTCCCATTCGACCCCTTGTTCCCATCAGGTAGGAGACTACAGAGTTGTCACATTCGACCCCTTGTTCCCATCAGGTAGGAGACTACAGAGTTGTCCCATTCGACCCCTTGTTCCCATCAGGTAGGAGACTACAGAGTTGTCACATTCGACCTCTTGTTCCCATCAGGTAGGAGTCTACAGAGTTGTCACATTCGACCTCTTGTTCCCATCAGGTAGGAGACTACAGAGTTGTCCCATTGGACCCCTTGTTCCCATCAGGTAGGAGACTACAGAGTTGTCACATTCGACCTCTTGTTCCCATCAGGTAGGAGACTACAGAGTTGTCCCATTCCACCCCTTGTTCCCATCAGGTAGGAGACTACAGAGTTGTCACATTCCACCTCTTGTTCCCATCAGGTAGGAGACTACAGAGTTGTCACATTCCACCCCTTGTTCCCATCAGGTAGTAGACTACAGAGTTGTCACATTCCACCCCTTGTTCCCATCAGGTAGGAGACTACAGAGTTGTCACATTCCACCCCTTGTTCCCATCAGGTAGTAGACTACAGAGTTGTCACATTCCACCTCTTGTTCCCATCAGGTAGGAGACTACAGAGTTGTCCCATTCGACCCCTTGTTCCCATCAGGTAGGAGACTACAGAGTTGTCACATTCGACCCCTTGTTCCCATCAGGTAGGAGACTACAGAGTTGTCACATTCGACCCCTTGTTCCCATCAGGTAGTAGACTACAGAGTTGTCACATTCGACCTCTTGTTCCCATCAGGTAGGAGACTACAGAGTTGTCACATTCCACCCCTTGTTCCCATCAGGTAGGAGACTACAGAGTTGTCCCATTCCACCCCTTGTTCCCATCAGGTAGGAGACTACAGAGTTGTCCCATTCGACCCCTTGTTCCCATCAGGTAGGAGACTACAGAGTTGTCACATTCCACCCCTTGTTCCCATCAGGTAGGAGACTACAGAGTTGTCACATTCGACCCCTTGTTCCCATCAGGTAGTAGACTACAGAGTTGTCACATTCGACCCCTTGTTCCCATCAGGTAGGAGACTACAGAGTTGTCACATTCCACCCCTTGTTCCCATCAGGTAGGAGACTACAGAGTTGTCACATTCCACCCCTTGTTCCCATCAGGTAGGAGACTACAGAGTTGTCACATTCCACCCCTTGTTCCCATCAGGTAGGAGACTACAGAGTTGTCACATTCCACCCCTTGTTCCCATCAGGTAGGAGACTACAGAGTTGTCACATTCGACCTCTTGTTCCCATCAGGTAGGAGACTACAGAGTTGTCACATTCGACCCCTTGTTCCCATCAGGTAGGAGACTACAGAGTTGTCACATTCGACCCCTTGTTCCCATCAGGTAGGAGACTACAGAGTTGTCACATTCGACCCCTTGTTCCCATCAGGTAGGAGTCTACAGAGTTGTCCCATTCGACCCCTTGTTCCCATCAGGTAGGAGACTACAGAGTTGTCACATTCGACCTCTTGTTCCCATCAGGTAGGAGACTACAGAGTTGATACATTCAACCCCTTGTTCCCATCAGGTAGGAGACTACAGAGTTGTCCCATTCGACCCCTTGTTCCCATCAGGTAGGAGACTACAGAGTTGTCACATTCGACCCCTTGTTCCCATCAGGTAGGAGACTACAGAGTTGTCCCATTCGACCCCTTGTTCCCATCAGGTAGGAGACTACAGAGTTGTCACATTCGACCTCTTGTTCCCATCAGGTAGGAGACTACAGAGTTGTCACATTCAACCCCTTGTTCCCATCAGGTAGGAGACTACAGAGTTGTCACATTCGACCCCTTGTTCCCATCAGGTAGGAGACTACAGAGTTGTCCCATTCGACCCCTTGTTCCCATCAGGTAGGAGACTACAGAGTTGTCACATTCGACCCCTTGTTCCCATCAGGTAGGAGACTACAGAGTTGTCCCATTCGACCCCTTGTTCCCATCAGGTAGGAGACTACAGAGTTGTCACATTCGACCTCTTGTTCCCATCAGGTAGGAGACTACAGAGTTGTCACATTCCACCCCTTGTTCCCATCAGGTAGGAGACTACAGAGTTGTCCCATTTGACCCCTTGTTCCCCTCAGGTAGGAGACTACAGAGTTGTCACATTCGACCTCTTGTTCCCATCAGGTAGGAGACTACAGAGTTGTCACATTCGACCCCTTGTTCCCATCAGGTAGGAGACTACAGAGTTGTCACATTCGACCCCTTGTTCCCATCAGGTAGGAGACTACAGAGTTGTCACATTCGACCCCTTGTTCCCATCAGGTAGGAGTCTACAGAGTTGTCCCATTCGACCCCTTGTTCCCATCAGGTAGGAGACTACAGAGTTGTCACATTCGACCTCTTGTTCCCATCAGGTAGGAGACTACAGAGTTGTCACATTCGACCTCTTGTTCCCATCAGGTACGAGACTACAGAGTTGTCACATTCCACCCCTTGTTCCCATCAGGTAGGAGACTACAGAGTTGTCACATTCCACCCCTTGTTCCCATCAGGTAGGAGACTACAGAGTTGTCCCATTCGACCCCTTGTACCCATCAGGTAGGAGACTACAGAGTTGTCACATTCCACCTCTTGTTCCCATCAGGTAGGAGACTACAGAGTTGTCCCATTGGACCCCTTGTTCCCATCAGGTAGGAGACTACAGAGTTGTCACATTCCACCCCTTGTTCCCATCAGGTAGGAGACTACAGAGTTGTCCCATTGGACCTCTTGTTCCCATCAGGTAGGAGACTACAGAGTTGTCCCATTCGACCCCTTGTTCCCATCAGGTAGGAGACTACAGAGTTGTCACATTCCACCTCTTGTTCCCATCAGGTAGGAGACTACAGAGTTGTCCCATTGGACCCCTTGTTCCCATCAGGTAGGAGACTACAGAGTTGTCCCATTCGACCCCTTGTTCCCATCAGGTAGGAGACTACAGAGTTGTCACATTCGACCTCTTGTTCCCATCAGGTAGGAGACTACAGAGTTGTCCCATTCGACCCCTTGTTCCCATCAGGTAGGAGACTACAGAGTTGTCACATTCGACCCCTTGTTCCCATCAGGTAGGAGACTACAGAGTTGTCCCATTCGACCCCTTGTTCCCATCAGGTAGGAGACTACAGAGTTGTCACATTCGACCTCTTGTTCCCATCAGGTAGGAGACTACAGAGTTGTCACATTCGACCCCTTGTTCCCATCAGGTAGGAGACTACAGAGTTGTCACATTCGACCCCTTGTTCCCATCAGGTAGGAGACTACAGAGTTGTCACATTCGACCTCTTGTTCCCATCAGGTAGGAGACTACAGAGTTGTCACATTCCACCTCTTGTTCCCATCAGGTAGGAGACTACAGAGTTATCACATTGGACCCCTTGTTCCCATCAGGTAGGAGACTACAGAGTTGTCACATTCGACCCCTTGTTCCCATCAGGTAGTAGACTACAGAGTTGTCACATTCCACCCCTTGTTCCCATCAGGTAGGAGACTACAGAGTTGTCACATTCCACCCCTTGTTCCCATCAGGTAGGAGACTACAGAGTTGTCCCATTCGACCCCTTGTTCCCATCAGGTAGGAGACTACAGAGTTGTCCCATTCGACCCCTTGTTCCCATCAGGTAGGAGACTACAGAGTTGTCACATTCGACCCCTTGTTCCCATCAGGTAGGAGACTACAGAGTTGTCACATTCGACCCCTTGTTCCCATCAGGTAGGAGTCTACAGAGTTGTCCCATTCGACCCCTTGTTCCCATCAGGTAGGAGACTACAGAGTTGTCACATTCGACCTCTTGTTCCCATCAGGTAGGAGACTACAGAGTTGTCACATTCGACCTCTTGTTCCCATCAGGTACGAGACTACAGAGTTGTCACATTCCACCCCTTGTTCCCATCAGGTAGGAGACTACAGAGTTGTCACATTCCACCCCTTGTTCCCATCAGGTAGGAGACTACAGAGTTGTCCCATTCGACCCCTTGTACCCATCAGGTAGGAGACTACAGAGTTGTCACATTCCACCTCTTGTTCCCATCAGGTAGGAGACTACAGAGTTGTCCCATTGGACCCCTTGTTCCCATCAGGTAGGAGACTACAGAGTTGTCACATTCCACCCCTTGTTCCCATCAGGTAGGAGACTACAGAGTTGTCCCATTGGACCTCTTGTTCCCATCAGGTAGGAGACTACAGAGTTGTCCCATTCGACCCCTTGTTCCCATCAGGTAGGAGACTACAGAGTTGTCACATTCCACCTCTTGTTCCCATCAGGTAGGAGACTACAGAGTTGTCCCATTGGACCCCTTGTTCCCATCAGGTAGGAGACTACAGAGTTGTCCCATTCGACCCCTTGTTCCCATCAGGTAGGAGACTACAGAGTTGTCACATTCGACCTCTTGTTCCCATCAGGTAGGAGACTACAGAGTTGTCCCATTCGACCCCTTGTTCCCATCAGGTAGGAGACTACAGAGTTGTCACATTCGACCCCTTGTTCCCATCAGGTAGGAGACTACAGAGTTGTCCCATTCGACCCCTTGTTCCCATCAGGTAGGAGACTACAGAGTTGTCACATTCGACCTCTTGTTCCCATCAGGTAGGAGACTACAGAGTTGTCACATTCGACCCCTTGTTCCCATCAGGTAGGAGACTACAGAGTTGTCACATTCGACCCCTTGTTCCCATCAGGTAGGAGACTACAGAGTTGTCACATTCGACCTCTTGTTCCCATCAGGTAGGAGACTACAGAGTTGTCACATTCCACCTCTTGTTCCCATCAGGTAGGAGACTACAGAGTTATCACATTGGACCCCTTGTTCCCATCAGGTAGGAGACTACAGAGTTGTCACATTCGACCCCTTGTTCCCATCAGGTAGTAGACTACAGAGTTGTCACATTCCACCCCTTGTTCCCATCAGGTAGGAGACTACAGAGTTGTCACATTCCACCCCTTGTTCCCATCAGGTAGGAGACTACAGAGTTGTCCCATTCGACCCCTTGTTCCCATCAGGTAGGAGACTACAGAGTTGTCCCATTCGACCCCTTGTTCCCATCAGGTAGGAGACTACAGAGTTGTCACATTCGACCTCTTGTTCCCATCAGGTAGGAGACTACAGAGTTGTCCCATTCGACCCCTTGTTCCCATCAGGTAGGAGACTACAGAGTTGTCACATTCGACCCCTTGTTCCCATCAGGTAGGAGACTACAGAGTTGTCCCATTCGACCCCTTGTTCCCATCAGGTAGGAGACTACAGAGTTGTCACATTCGACCCCTTGTTCCCATCAGGTAGGAGACTACAGAGTTGTCACATTCGACCTCTTGTTCCCATCAGGTAGGAGACTACAGAGTTGTCCCATTCGACCCCTTGTTCCCATCAGGTAGGAGACTACAGAGTTGTCACATTCGACCTCTTGTTCCCATCAGGTAGGAGACTACAGAGTTGTCACATTCGACCTCTTGTTCCCATCAGGTAGGAGACTACAGAGTTGTCACATTCAACCCCTTGTTCCCATCAGGTAGGAGACTACAGAGTTGTCCCATTCGACCCCTTGTTCCCATCAGGTAGGAGACTACAGAGTTGTCACATTCGACCCCTTGTTCCCATCAGGTAGGAGACTACAGAGTTGTCACATTCGACCCCTTGTTCCCATCAGGTAGTAGACTACAGAGTTGTCACATTCGACCTCTTGTTCCCATCAGGTAGGAGACTACAGAGTTGTCACATTCGACCCCTTGTTCCCATCAGGTAGGAGACTACAGAGTTGTCACATTCGACCCCTTGTTCCCATCAGGTAGGAGACTACAGAGTTGTCCCATTCCACCCCTTGTTCCCATCAGGTAGTAGACTACAGAGTTGTCACATTCGACCTCTTGTTCCCATCAGGTAGGAGACTACAGAGTTGTCACATTCGACCCCTTGTTCCCATCAGGTAGGAGACTACAGAGTTGTCACATTCGACCCCTTGTTCCCATCAGGTAGGAGACTACAGAGTTGTCACATTCGACCCCTTGTTCCCATCAGGTAGGAGACTACAGAGTTGTCCCATTCGACCTCTTGTTCCCATCAGGTAGGAGACTACAGAGTTGTCCCATTCGACCTCTTGTTCCCATCAGGTAGGAGACTACAGAGTTGTCCCATTCGACCTCTTGTTCCCATCAGGTAGGAGACTACAGAGTTGTCCCATTCGACCCCTTGTTCCCATCAGGTAGGAGACTACAGAGTTGTCACATTCGACCCCTTGTTCCCATCAGGTAGGAGTCTACAGAGTTGTCCCATTCGACCTCTTGTTCCCATCAGGTAGGAGACTACAGAGTTGTCCCATTCGACCCCTTGTTCCCATCAGCACATATTTGGGTCTGCCCTGTAGTATAGACATGATATTACTACTACTACTACTACTGTTACTCTACCACCCTGGTACCCTTTGGCGTTTCTATAGTATGAATCAGACAGTCCCCTGCCAACATCTGACTTTGACCAACAGAGCTGATTTTCCCAAAAACCTTCTCAATGACCCCCTGGGTTCTGTTTAAGTTCAATAAGAATGGAGTCCACCCGGGCTTACTCTGGGGCTTGCTTAGAGAAACACAACGGGGGGGTAAATGATTGCTGCAAATATTATATTATATTATATTATATTTGTGCGTGTGTGTGAGTACGTGTGCGAGTGTGCGAGTGTGTGTCTGTGGTGTGTGTGTGTGTGTGTGTTTGTGTGTGTGTGTGTACGTGTGTGTGTTCGTGTGTTCGTGTGTGTACGTGTTTGTGTGCGAGTGTGTGTGTGCGAGTGTGTGTATGTGTGCGAGTGTGTGTGTCTGTGGTGTGTGTGCGAGTGTGTGTGTGTTTGCGTGTGTGTGCGAGTGTGTGTACGTGTCTGTGGTGTGTGTGTGTTCGTGTGTGTGTGTGTGTGTGTGTGTGTGTGTGTGTGTGTGTGTGTGTGTGTGTGTGTGTGTGTGTGTGTGTGTGTGTGTGTGTGTGTGTGCTGTTTCAATCTGATTTTAGTAACAGAGGCCAGCTCTTTCTTTGTTCTCCTCAGCGTCCATTCTGCTTAATATCTTTCCAGCACACACACACACACACACACACACACACACACACACACACACACACACACACACACACACACACACACACATAGCCACACACACACACATAGCCACACACAGCAGACATGACTCATATCTTCAGCATCCATAATGGCTGTGTTTCACTGGCTCGTCTGTCGTTCCATTTACAGGGAACAGGCTGTTCTGTCTGCTTCCGCACGGAAAGTCGTACCTGAGCAACAAGTCTGACACTAGCAGGCTCCTGAACAGCTTCTATCCCCAAGCCATAAGTGCTAAATAGCTAACAGAATGGCTAACAGACTGACTGCTAAATAGCTAGCAGAATGGCTACACAGACTGACTGCTAAATAGCTAACAGAATGGCTAACAGACTGACTGTTAATTAGCTAACAGAATGGCTACACAGACTGACTGCTAAATAGCTAACAGAATGACTACACAGACTGACTGCTAAATAGCTAACAGAATGGCTACACAGACTGACTGCTAAATAGCTAACAGAATGGCTAACAGACAGACTGCTAAATAGCTTACAGAATGGCTAACAGACTGACTGCTAAATAGCTAACATAATGGCTAACAGACTGAATGCTAAATAGCTAACATAATGGCTAACATGACTGCAATGACCATTTTTTATTTTGTTTTGCACTGTTTCTATGCACACCCTACAAACTCACTCCTGTTGCTTCCAGACTTGGTGCATCGGTATCGCTTGCCGTGCGGTAGCAGAGAGAATAGTCTATGACTTGGGTGGCTGGAGTCTTTGACAATTTTTAGGACCTTCCTCTGACAACGCCTGGTATAGAGGTCCTGGATGGCAGCGAGCTCGGCCCCAGTGATGTGTTGGGCTGTACGCACTACCCTCTGTCGGATGCCAAGCCGTTGCCATACCAGGCGGTGATGCATCCAGTCAAGATACTCTCAATGGTGCAGCTGTATAACTTTTTGAGGATCTGAGGGCTGATGACAAATCTTTTTATCCACCTGATGGGAAGCTGGCGTTGTTGTGCCTTCTTCACGACTGTTGTTGTTGTGTGTGGACCGTGTTATTTCCTTAGTGATGTGGACACCGAGGAGCTTCAAGCTCTCGACCCGCTCCACTACAGCCCTGTCGATGTGGATGGGGGCATGCTCTGCCCTCTGTTTCCTTTGGTCCACGATCAGCTCGTTTGTCTTGCTGACGTTGAGGGAGAGGTTGTTGTCCTGGCACCAGATTGACAGATCTCTGACCTCCTCCCTGTAGGCAATCTCCTCGCTGTCTGTGATCAGGCCTATCACCGTTGTGTCGTCAGAGTCATGTGCGGCCACACAGTCGTGGGTGAACAGGGAGTACAGCAGGGGGATAAGCATGCATCCCTGAGGGGCCCCTGTGTTGAGGGTCAGCGTGGAGGATGTATGGTTTCCTACCCTCACCACCTGGGGGGTGGCCCGTCAGAAAGTCCAGTATCCAATTGCAGAGGGAGGTGTTTTAATCCCAGGGTCCTTAGTTTAGTGATGAGTTTGGAGGGCACTATGGTGTTGAACACTGAGCTGTAGTCAATGAAACAGAATTCTCACGTAGGTGGTCCTTTTGTTCAGGTGGGAAAGGGCAGTGTGGAGTGCAATCGAGATTGCGTCATCTGTGGATCTGTTGGGGTGGTATGTGATTTGGAGTGGGTCCAAGGTGTCTGGGATGATAATGTTGATGTGAACCATGACCAGCCTTTCAAAGCATTTCATGGCTACAGATGTGAGTGGTACAGGGCGATAGTCATTTAGACAGATTATCTTGGCATTCTTAGGCACAGGGATTATAGTGGTCTGCTTGAAACGTGGGTATTACAGACTGGGTCAGAGAGAGGTTGAACATGTCAGTGGAGACACTTGCTAGCTGGTCAGTACGCGTCCTGCAGCCTTGTGAAGGTTAACCTTTTTATTTTATTTTATTTCACCTTTATTAAACCAGGTAGGCCAGTTGAGAACAAGTTCTCATTTACAACTGCGACCTGGCCAAGATAAAGCAAAGCAGTGCTTCAAAAACAACAACACAGAGTTACACATAAACAAATGTACAGTCAATAACACAATAGAAAAATATATATACAGTGTGTGCAAATGTAGAAGAGTAGGGAGGTAAGGCAATAAATAGGCCCTAAAGGCAAAAATAATTACAATATAGCATTAACACTGGAGTGATAGATGTGCAGATGATGATGTGCAAGTAGAGATACTGGGGTGCAAAAGAGCAAGAGGATAAGTAACAATATGGGGATGAGGTAGTTGGGTGTGCTATTTACAGATTGGCTGTGTACAGGTACAGTGATCGGTAAGCTGCTCTGACAGCTGATGCTTAAAGTTAGAGAAGGAGATATAAGACTCCAGCTTCAGTGATTTTTGCAATTCGTTACAATCATTGGCAGCAGAGAACCGCAAGGAAAGGCGGCCAAAGGAAGTGTTGGCTTTGGGGGTGACCAGTAAAATATACCTGCTAGAGCGCGTGCTACGGGTGGGTGTTGCTATGGTGATCAGTGAACTGAGATAAGGCGAGGCTTTACCTAGCAAAGACTTATAGATGACCTGGAGCCAGTGGGTTTGGCGACGAATACGTAGTGAGGACCAGCCAACGAGAGCATACAGGTCGCAGTGGTGGGTAGTATATGGGGCTTTGGTGCTTAAAGGTCTTACTCACATCGGCTACAGAGAGAGTGATCACACAGTTGTTCAGAACTGCTGGTTCTCTCATACATGGTTCAGTTTTGCTTGCCTCGAAGCGAACGTAGAAGGCATTTATCTCGTCTAGTAGGCTCGTGTCATTGGGCAGCTCGTGGCTGGGTTTCCCTTCGTAATCCGTGATAGTTTGCAAGTCCTGCCACATCCGACGAGCTTCAGAGCCGGTATAGTAGGATTTGAACTTGGTCCTGTATTGATGCTTTGCTTGTTTGATGGCTCGTCTGAGGGCGAAAGTGGCAGCTCTAGCCTTTAGCTCAGTGCTGATGTTGCCTGTAATCCATGGCTTCTGGTTAGGATATGTACGTATCGTCACTGTGGGGACGAAGTCGTCAATGCTTTTATTAATGAAGACGGTGACTGATGTGGTAATCTCCTCAATGTTATCGAATGAATCCCCGAACATCTAATCTGTGAAATGTTGGTTATGCTCTTTTGTAGTTTGTAAGGGTAATTTCTTGTGTGTGAGTCTGGGGGGGATTCTAAATCAGTATTACACATAATTTGTGGTTTCCATAAAGTATTAAATGTGTGCGTATTTGTCATATCATATAACATTTTATTTGTCACATGCTGCGAATACAACAGGCGTAGACTTTAGCGTGAAATGCTATGTGAAATGTGTGTGTGTTAGGGACGGACGTCTGAAGGCTGGTGATGAGCTCCTGATGATCAACGGTCAGTCTCTGGTTGGCCTGTCTCATTCAGAGGCTGTAGACATCCTGCGCTCTACCGCTGGACTGGTACAACTGGTCGTCGCTAGCAGGGTGAGTACACACACACGCACACGCGCGCACACGCGCGCACACACACGCGCGCGCACACACACACACACACACACACACACACACACACACACACACACACACACACACACGCACACGCACACGCGCGCACACACGCACACACACACACACACACACACACACACACACACACACACACACACACACACACACACACACACACACACACACACACACACACACACACCACAGGAGGTTGGTGGAACTTTAATTGGGGAGGATGGGCTCGTAGTAATGGCTGTAACGGAATAATTGTAATGGTATCAAATAAATCAAGCACGTGGTTTCCATGGTTTCCATGTGTTTGATGTCATTCCATTTACTCCGTTTCCAGACATTATTATGAGCCGTCCTCCCCTCAGCAGCCCCCACTGACACACACACGTACACTCAACACAACAGCCCTTTTTGTTCAAAACAAATGTATTTCTCGAGCTCTTTCTTGTGATTCCCTTCTTCATATTTCAAATCACTTACAACTCCTGTTTTTAGACGTTGTCTCTCGACGTCGGCTCAACATAGAAGAACAAAAGTAAAGGAAAATAACTAATATTTATAACAGCATTGACATGGAAAAGCTCTATGTTCTAACAGACGACACCAGAACACCTGATATGTTAATATACAGTTGCAGAGCAGGGAAGGAAAATGGAAAAGGAGAGATTATCAATGCAGGACAAAAGCAGAAATGTGAAGAATCCGACACTAATCACTAAGCATGTTAGGACTTGGTACACTAATTCCCTGGTTGGACACTAAGCATGTTAGGACTTGGTACACTAATTCCCTGGTTGGACACTAAGCATGTTAGGACTTGGTACACTAATTCCCTGGTTGGACACTAAGCATGTTAGGACTTGGTACACTAATTCCCTGGTTGGACACTAAGCATGTTAGGACTTGGTACACTAATTCCCTGGTTGGACACTAAGCATGTTAGGACTTGGTACACTAATTCCCTGGTTGGACACTAAGCATGTTAGGACTTGGTACACTAATTCCCTGGTTGGACACTAAGCATGTTAGGACTTGGTACACTAATTCCCTGGTTGGACACTAAGCATGTTAGGACTTGGTACACTAATTCCCTGGTTGGACACTAAGCATGTTAGGACTTGGTACACTAATTCCCTGGTTGGACACTAAGCATGTTAGGACTTGGTACACTAATTCCCTGGTTGGACACTAAGCATGTTAGGACTTGGTACACTAATTCCCTGGTTGGACACTAAGCATGTTAGGACTTGGTACACTAATTCCCTGGTTGGACACTAAGCATGTTAGGACTTGGTACACTAATTCCCTGGTTGGACACTAAGCATGTTAGGACTTGGTACACTAATTCCCTGGTTGGACACTAAGCATGTTAGGACTTGGTACACTAATTCCCTGGTTGGACACTAAGCATGTTAGGACTTGGTACACTAATTCCCTGGTTGGACACTAAGCATGTTAGGACTTGGTACACTAATTCCCTGGTTGGACACTAAGCATGTTAGGACTTGGTACACTAATTCCCTGGTTGGACACTAAGCATGTTAGGACTTGGTACACTAATTCCCTGGTTGGACACTAAGCATGTTAGGACTTGGTACACTAATTCCCTGGTTGGACACTAAGCATGTTAGGACTTGGTACACTAATTCCCTGGTTGGACACTAAGCATGTTAGGACTTGGTACACTAATTCCCTGGTTGGACACTAAGCATGTTAGGACTTGGTACACTAATTCCCTGGTTGGACACTAAGCATGTTAGTACAATATGTTTCAGTGTTGTACAATACATGTACCTTGTTTCAATACGTTGTTTCAACATAATAATAATAATAAATATAGCTGCAAGCAGCAATGTCGGGGTTCAAGCTGTGAACTAAAAATCATGCAGTATCCTTTCGATGTATTTTGGACTATTTCTAATGATGTTGACTTACTTTAAACGACTTCTTCTCCAGAACCACTGGACCGACCGGGAATCAAATTTGGTTAATAGCATCTATGGACGCACGTCGTGAAATGTTCTCGTCCTCTTGCTCGAACAATATGGCCGCTATGAGCCAATGAGCTTGCATGAATGTTTTTTTTTCCCTGTCCAACAGCGTGACTATTGGTCTGAACGGAATTATACTTTATAGGTTCCCTCTGCACGTGTGCCAAATTTCATCACTCTTGAGTCAAACAGATCAAGAGATACAGTATATATTCCTGATTATCCATTCCTGATTAATATGCATTTATATGGCAGACCACGCCCACATTAATGCTTATTGGTCAATGTTCTTTTAGGTACTAGTCTAGAAAGTATTGCGTTGGGAGAATTTGGTCCATAGATGCCACATATCAAGTTTCATGCAGATCTGGTCATTCGGGTGCCAGAGGACTAGCGTTTTAAGTGTTTTTAACTCAATTCTAAATGCCAGAGTTTCTGGGTCTTACGTGGAAATGTGTTCCTTGTGAGGAGAGTGTGGGGAAAACAACCAGGTTCTATTTTGTATATTTGCCTC
>NW_024060859.1:0-19927 GCF_016432855.1 Salvelinus namaycush
GGTAGACTAGTGGTTAGAGTGGAGGGAGGCAGGTAGACTAGTGGAGGGAGCCTGTAGACTAGTTGGTTAGAGTGAGGGACAACCCTCCATCTTTTTTTACTACAAAACATAGAAAAGCCATTTCACATGTTGATGTTGGGTTGGAGCCATTTTCCACCACCATGCTAGCGTAGCTAATGCTAATCCCACCATGCTAGCGTAGCTAATGCTAATCCCAGAACAACCATTTTCCACCACCATACATACACTAGAGTAGCTAATGCTAATCCCAGGACACCATTTCCCACCGCCATGCTAGAGTAGCTAATGCTAATCCCCGGATGTACCGTACTGCGTTCAGCCAATCAGGTTGCAGCAGTCCTGTTTTTTTTTCCACCCCTGATCTGATCGTTTTAACACTCTCTAGCGTGGACCGGGATTAGCATTAGCTAAGCTAGCGCGGTGGTGGAAAATGGTGTTTCATAAAGAAATTACAAATATTTTCTCCAGGTTTTTTTTCTTCGCCCTCTCAACATTAAATCGAGTTAAGTAGGAAATCTACGCCTTTGCAGCCTAAATGTTGGTTTTCTGTACGAACCGGTCCACAGGGGATACGAGGCTATAGCCGGCTGCATACAGTCCCTTTGGACGGTAAAATGAAACGACTCAATACTTAGAGAGAAGATTAACAGCAGTAAGTCTGAATGATGTATTGCAGTGATCCAGGTGGGCCTGTTTTATCTGGAGTAGCTGCCCCCGCCCCTACTGAGCCCTCCCCTGGGGAGAGAGAGAGGGAGAGGGAGAGGTAGTTCCTGGTGTGGTGAGGGTGTGGTGGTGTGGTGGTTGGCTTGGCTTCTGTCGCTGGCTAGGACCGTGCCATCTGAGAGCGTGGGCAGCGTATCTGTGGCAGGGGCCGAGAAGCGTAATGGCTATCACAGCCATGCTGCAGGGTATGGTATCTGTTCTGGGGAATCAACATCAAATTCTTTGGTTATAAATTATATTTGTGTATTTCTAGACTATAATCAGTGTGTCTGGTTCAGGTCCTGTGGGGGCTTGTCTCTCTCTTCTAATCTGTCTAATCTATTGTTTTGTTGCTGTGATCCTGGATGATTTGGTTTTTGCCATGCTTGCCCCGTAATGGTGTTGTCGACCCCCCCCCCCTCCATGGCGGCTCAGTCACCTCCAGTTTCCTCCATGTCTGTGTTCCTGTAGAGGCACCTTCCTCCGCAACCTGGTCGCCACCCAGTGGGAGAAGACGAGTAGGAGCCAACAGGACAAGCTCCAGGATAAACTGTCCCAGGATGACCCCGTAGTCACGTCCCCCAGGGCAGAGGAGGAGACCTCATCTGCAGACAGCAGCCCCAGTACACCCACTGAAGGTACAGTACCCTAACCCTGCCGTACCCTCGTCCTCTAGCCCAAATACCCCAGCTGAAACCAGCCCCTACCCTAGTCCCAGGTCCCAGGTACAGTACCCTAACCCTGCCGTACCCTCGTCCTCTAGCCCAAATACCCCAGCTGAAACCAGCCCCTACCCTAGTCCCAGGTACAGTACCCTAACCCTGCCGTACCCTCGTCCTCTAGCCCAAATACCCCAGCTGAAACCAGCCCCTACCCTAGCCCAGGTCCAGTACCCTAACCCTGCCGTACCCTCGTCCTCTAGCCCAAATACCCCAGCTGAAACCAGCCCCTACCCTAGTCCCAGGTACAGTACCCTAACCCTGCCGTATCCTCGTCCTCTAGCCCAAATACCCCAGCTGAAACCAGCCCCTACCCTAGTCCCAGGTACAGTACCCTAACCCTGCCGTACCCTCGTCCTCTAGCCCAAATACCCCAGCTGAAACCAGCCCCTACCCTAGTCCCAGGTACAGTACCCTAACCCTGCCGTACCCTCGTCCTCTAGCCCAAATACCCCAGCTGAAACCAGCCCCTACCCTAGTCCCAGGTACAGTACCCTAACCCTGCCGTATCCTCGTCCTCTAGCCCAAATACCCCAGCTGAAACCAGCCCCTACCCTAGTCCCAGGTACAGTACCCTAACCCTGCCGTATCCTCGTCCTCTAGCCCAAATACCCCAGCTGAAACCAGCCCCTACCCTAGTCCCAGGTACAGTACCCTAACCCTGCCGTACCCTCGTCCTCTAGCCCAAATACCCCAGCTGAAACCAGCCCCTACCCTAGCCCCAGGTCCCAGGTACAGTACCCTAACCCTGCCGTACCCTCGTCCTCTAGCCCAAATACCCCAGCTGAAACCAGCCCCTACCCTAGTCCCAGGTACAGTACCCTAACCCTGCCGTACCCTCGTCCTCTAGCCCAAATACCCCAGCTGAAACCAGCCCCTACCCTAGTCCCAGGTCCCAGGTACAGTACCCCCTAACAGCCTGACCCGGTAGGGCCCTGTCCTGGAAACATCTCTCCTCTCAGACCCTCATTGAGCCGTTCTAATTGTTAGTGACATGCGCATGGTGCTCGGGCGTGGTCGGCAACCGCTTTGTGCGTCGTCACAACACCTCAGAATGAGGAAGTGTTGTCGGGAGCGAGAGGAGGAGCGGTTAATCCTTACTTCTTTTCCAGTCAGATTGGAGACGTCCAGGCCCTGCAGTGTCAGACAGGGGCAGGACGTTACCTAACATTGCCTCAACTCATGCTGGGAAGGTTCGACAGTTTCTCATTAGAGACCTGGAATAGCTGGAATAGAGGAGGAATACTTACTGAGGAGGAATAGACCTGGAATAGTTAATAGTTACTGAGAAGGAATAGACCTGGAATAGTTAATAGTTACTGAGGAGGAATAGACCTGGAATAGTTACAGTTACTGAGGAGGAATAGACCTGGAATAGTAATAGTTACTGAGGAGGAATAGACCTGGAATAGTAACAGTTACTGAGGAGGAATATACCTGGAATAGTTAATAGTTACTGAGGAGGAATAGACCTGGAATAGTAACAGTTACTGAGGAGGAATATACCTGGAATAGTTAATAGTTACTGAGGAGGAATAGACCTGGAATAGTTCATAGTTACTGAGGATGAATAGACCTGGAATAGTAACAGTTACTGAGGAGGAATATACCAGGAATAGTTAATAGTTACTGAGGAGGAATAGACCTGGAATAGTTACAGTTACTGAGGAGGAATAGACCTGGAATAGTAATAGTTACTGAGGAGGAATAGACCTGGAATAGTAACAGTTACTGAGGAGGAATATACCTGGAATAGTTAATAGTTACTGAGGAGGAATAGACCTGGAATAGTAACAGTTACTGAGGAGGAATATACCTGGAATAGTTAATAGTTACTGAGGAGGAATAGACCTGGAATAGTTCATAGTTACTGAGGATGAATAGACCTGGAATAGTAACAGTTACTGAGGAGGAATATACCAGGAATAGTTAATAGTTAGTGAGGAGGAATAGACCTGGAATAGTTAATAGTTACTGAGGAGGAATAGACCTGGAATAGTAATAGTTACAGAGGAGGAATAGACCTGGAATAGTTCATAGTTACTGAGGAGGAATAGACCTGGAATAGTAATAGTTACAGAGGAGGAATAGACCTGGAATAGTTCATAGTTACTGAGGAGGAATAGACCTGGAATAGTTACTGAGGAGGAATAGACCTGGAATAGTAACAGTTACTGAGGAGGAATAGACCTGGAATAGTTACAGTTACTGAGGAGGAATAGACCTGGAATAGTTTATAGTTACTGAGGAGGAATATACCTGGAGTAGTAACAGTTACTGAGGAGGAATAGACCTGGAATAGTAACAGTTACTGAGGAGGAATAGACCTGGAATAGTAACAGTTACTGAGGAGGAATAGACCTGGAATAGTAATAGTTACAGAGGAGGAATAGACCTGGAATAGTTACAGAGGAGGAATAGACCTGGAATAGTTACAGAGGAGGAATAGACCTGGAATAGTTACAGTTACTGAGGAGGAATAGACCTGGAATAGTAATAGTTACTGAGGAGGAATATACCTGGAATAGTTAATAGTTACTGAGGAGGAATAGACCTGGAATAGTTCATAGTTACTGAGGAGGAATAGACCTGGAATAGTTCATAGTTACTGAGGAGGAATAGAACAGGAATAGTAACAGTTACTGAGGAGGAATAGACCTGGAATAGTAACAGTTACTGAGGAGGAATAGACCTGGAATAGTTTATAGTTACTGAGGAGGAATAGACCTGGAATAGTTTATAGTTACTGAGGAGGAATAGACCTGGATTAGTTTATAGTTACTGAGGAGGAATAGACCTGGAATAGTAACAGTTACTGAGGAGGAATATACCTGGAATAGTAACAGTTACTGAGGAGGAATAGACCTGGAATAGTAACAGTTACTGAGGAGGAATAGACCTGGAATAGTAACAGTTAATGAGGAGGAATAGACCTGGAATAGTAACAGTTACTGAGGAGGAATAGACCTGGAATAGTTACTGAGGAGGAATATACCTGGAATAGTAACAGTTACTGAGGAGGAATAGACCTGGAATAGTAACAGTTACTGAGGAGGAATAGACCTGGAATAGTAACAGTTACTGAGGAGGAATAGACCTGCCACTGTGGCAGATTCTGCATGTGGCCCTAAACTGTGTACTCTCTGTTTAGGGCCAAATAGCATTCTAGTTTGCTCTGTTTTTTTGTTAATTACTTGACACATGGGAAATAATTATCTTTTTTGTTTTCTCATGATTTGGTTGTGTCTAATTGTGTTGCTGTCCTGGGGCTCTGTGGGGTCTGATTGTGTTTGTGAACAGAGCCCCAGGACCAGCTTGCTTAGGGGACTCTTCCCCAGGTTCGTCTCTCTGCAGGTGATGGCTTTGTTATGGAAGGTTTGGGAATCACTTCCTTTTAGATGGTTGTAGAATTTAACGGCTCATTTCTGGATTTTATCATTAGTGGGTATTCTGCTCTGATATTTTTGCAGAATTTTGCATGCAGAGTCTCAATTCGGTGTTTGTCCCATTTTGTGAAGTCTTGGTTGGTGAGCGGACCCCAGACCTCACAACCATAAATGGCAATGGGTTTTATAACTCATTCAAGTATTTTTAGCCAGATCCTAATTGGAATGTCGAACTTTATGTTCCTTTTGATGGCGTAGAAGGCCCTTCTTGTCTTGTCTCTCAGATCGTTCACAGCTTTGTGGAAGTTACCTGTGATGTTTAGGCCAAGGTTGTATAGTTTTTTGTGTGCTCTAGGGCAAAAGTGTCTAGATGGGATTTGTATTTGTGGTCCTAGCGACTGGACCTTTCTGGAACACCATTACTTACTGAGATTTACTGTCAGGGCCCATAATCTGTGCAGAAGATCTAGGTGCTGCTGTAGGCCCTCCTTGGTTGGGACAGATCTAGGTGCTGCTGTAGGCCCTCCTTGGTCGGGGACAGATCTAGGTGCTGCTGTAGACCCTCCTAGGTTGGGGACATATCTAGGTGCTGCTGTAGGCCCTCCTAGGTTGGGACAGATCTAGGTGCTGCTGTAGGCCCTCCTAGGTTGGGACAGATCTAGGTGCTGCTGTAGACCCTCCTTGGTCGGGGACAGATCTAGGTGCTGCTGGAGGCCCTCCTTGGTCGGGGACAGATCTAGGTGCTGCTGTAGGCCCTCCTTGGTCGGGGACAGATCTAGGTGCTGCTGTAGGCCTTCCTTGGTCGGGGACAGATCTAGGTGCTGCTGTAGGCCCTCCTTGGTCGGGGACAGATCTAGGTGCTGCTGTAGGCCCTCCTTGGTCGGGGACAGATCTAGGTGCTGCTGTAGGCCCTCCTTGGTCGGGGACAGAAGCACCAGATCATCAGTAGACGTTTGACTTCAGATTCTAGTAGGGTGAGGCCGGGTGCTGCAGACTGGTCTAGTGCCCGCGCCAATTCGTTGATATATATGTTGAAGAGGGTGGGGCTCAAGCTGCATCCCTGTCTCACCCCACGGCCCTGTGGGAAGAAATGTGTGTGTTTTTTGCCGATTTTGTGTGCATTGATTTTATAATGTTGTATGTTTTTCCCCCCAACCCCACTTTCCATCAATTTGTATAGCAGACCCTCATGCCAAATTGAGTCAAAAGCTTTTTTGAAATCAACAAAGCATGAGAAGACTTTGCCTTTGTTTTGGTTTGTTTGTTTGTCAATTAGGGTGTGCAGGGTGAATACGTGGTCTGTCGTACGATAATTTGGTAAAAAGCCAATTTGACATTTGCTCAGTACATTGTTTTCACTGAGGAAATGTACGAGTCTGTTGTTAATGATAATGCAGAGGATTTTCCCCAAGGTTGCTGTTGATGCGTTTCCCACCGTAGTTATTGGGGTCAAATTTGTCTCCACTTTAGTGGATTGAGGTGATCAGTCCTTGGTTCCTAATATTGGGGAAGATTCCAGAGTTGAGGACGATGTTAAAGAGTATTAGTATAGACAATTGGAATGTGTGGTCTGTATATTTTATCATTTCATTGAGGATACCATCAACACCACAGGCCTTTTTGGTTTGGAGGGTTTGTATTTTGTCCTGTAGTTCATTCAATATAACTGGAGAATCCAGTGGGTTCTGGTAGTCTTTAATAGCTGATTATAAGATTTGTATTTGATCATGTATATGTTTTACCCTCTTTGTGTTGGATATATAACTCTTGTGTATTTCTGTATTGTTTTAGAGATTCACCGTAGTGAAGGCATAGACTCAGGTTTTCAGGATCAGGTTTTCTGGTTTTCAGGTTGGACATTTCTTTCTTAGATTTTTGCATTCTTCTATCTCACCTCTCTCTCTCTCTCTCATTCCTCTATATACAGTTGAAGTCGGAAGTTTATATACACTTAGGTTGGATTCATTAAAACTAGTTTTTCAACCACTCCACAAATTTCTTGTTAACAAACTATAGTTTTGGCAAGTCGGTTAGGACATCTACTTTGTGCATGACACAAGTAATGTTTCCAATAATTGTTTACAGACAGATTATTTCAGTTAAAATTCACTGTATCACAATTCCAGTGGGTCAGACGTTTACATACACGAAGTTGACTGTGCCTTTAAACAGCTTGGAAAATTCCAGAAAATGATGTCATGGCTTTAGAAGCTTCTGATAGGCTAATTGACATCATTTGAGTCAATTGGAGGTGTACCTGTGGATATATTTCAAGGCCTACCTTCAAACTCAGTGCCTCTTTGCTTGACATCATGGGAAAATAAAAAGAAATTAGCCAAGACCTCAGAAAAAAAATTGTAGACCTCCACAAGTATGGTTCATCCTTGGGAGCAATTTCCAAACGCCTGAAGGTACCACGTTCATCTGTACAAACAATAGTACGCAAGTATAAACACCATGGGACCACGCAACCATCACACCGCTCAGGAAGGAGACGCGTTCTGTCTCCTAGAAATGAACGTACTTTGGTGCAAAAAGTGCAAATCAATCCCAGAACAACAGCAAAGGACCTTGTGAAGATGCTGGAGGAAACAGGTACAAAAGTGTCTATATCCACAGTAAAACGAGTCCTATATCAACATAACCTGAAAGGCCGCTCAGCAAGGAAGAAGCCACTGCTCCCAAACCGCCATAAAAAAGCCGGACTACGGTTTGCAACTGCACATGGGGACAAAGATCGTACTTTTTGGAGAAATGTCCTCTGTTCTGATGAAACAAAAATAGAACTGTTTGGCCATAATGACCATCGTTAGGTTTAGAGGAAAAAGGGGGAGGCTTGCAAGCCAAAGATCACCATCCCAACCATGAAGCACGGGGGTGGCAGCATCATATTGTGGGGTTTCTTTGCTGCAGGAGGGACTCGCTCTCCTATTATTCTGACATTTCACATTCATGAAATAAAGTGGTGATCCTAACTGACCTAAGACAGGGAATGTTTACTAGGATTAAATGTCAGGAATTGTGAAAAACTGAGTTTAAATGTATTTGGCTAAGGTGTATTTAAACTTCCGATTGTATCTCGCTCTCTCTCTCCTCTATCTCTCTCGCCTCTCTTGCCTCTCCCTCCTCTCTCTTCTCTTTCTCTTTCTCTCTCTGTCTGTCGCTCTGTCTGTCGCTCTGTCTGTCTCTCTGTCTGTCTATCTGTCTCTCTCTGTTTTACACACACACACACACTCAGACAAGTGAAAAGACTTTGGCAGAGAAGGGCAGAGGGCCTTTCACATTGAAGTTGAATGTGAGTCTGGGGGGCATTTCTCTGAAGTACACTCACTGCCATTATGCTCTGCCAGTAACATTTCAAATGGAAATTCACTCATTATTTAAAATGTAGTTGATTCAGTTGTGAATGTTTTTACTTATTGGGTTTTGTGTCTGTGTGTGTCTGTGTGTGCCAACAGCCCCGTTCCAGGCCAGCGGTGCAGGAACAGAGCCCCAGCCAGAGCTCCACGCAGGGAGGCAGGTCTCAGGAGAGACTGGCCCCATCCAGAGAACCCTGGAGCAGCCTGACCCAGCAGACACCCAGGCGACCCATAATGAACCAGGCAAGAGATTAACATCCAACCCTCCTTCTAAATATACTGCCCCTGCCCCTTCCCCTCTGCCCCTTCCCCTCTGCCCCTTCCCCTCTGCCACTTCTACTGACTGTATATTATACAGGGACCAGCCTGTCTACTGGCTGTATATTATCAGCTGAGTTACAGACAAGGTTGTGGCTACAATCATTCCTTAGGTTATCTAGCGGGCCACAAGATAACTCCTTTTGGGTTTGTCACAACTGAAAACCCGAGGTTTGTCAACCACTACCATAGGTTGTACCTGCAGATACACTGAATTCAATAGAGACCAAGATAGTAGAGGACAGCAACACTTTGTCCGGTCCTCCGGACTCGGAGGGGGCAGCAACGCTCTGTCCGGTCCTCCGGACTCGGAGGGGGCAGCAACGCTCTGTCCGGTCCTCCGGACTCGGAGGGGGCAGCAACGCTCTGTCCGGTCCTCCGGACTCGGAGGGGGCAGCAACGCTCTGTCCGGTCCTCCGGACTCGGAGGGGGCAGCAACGCTCTGTCCGGTCCTCCGGACTCGGAGGGGGCAGCAACGCTCTGTCCGGTCCTCCGGACTCGGAGGGGGCAGCAACGCTCTGTCCGGTCCTCCGGACTCGGAGGGGGCAGCAACGCTCTGTCCGGTCCTCCGGACTCGGAGGGGGCAGCAACGCTCTGTCCGGTCCTCCGGACTCGGAGGGGGCAGCAACGCTCTGTCCGGTCCTCCGGACTCGGAGGGGGCAGCAACGCTCTGTCCGGTCCTCCGGACTCGGGGGGGGGGGAGGGCAGCAACGCTCTGTCCGGTCCTCCGGACTCGGGGGGGGGGGGGGGGGGGGCAGCAACGCTCTGTCCGATCCTCCAGACTCGGGGGGGGCAGCAACACTCTGTCCGGTCCTCCAGACTCGGAGGGCAGCAACGCTCTGTTGTGGAATGCTCATATCCAGTAGCTAATTTCAAACCATAATATTGTATTTTTGTCTGGCTTTGAAGATAACGGGGGGGGGGGGGGGGGGGGGGAATTTGTGGCCTGCTGGAGGTCATTTTGCAGGGCTCTGGCAGTGCACCTCCTTGCACAAAGGCGGAGGTAGCGGTCCTGCTGCTGGGTTGTTGCCCTCCTACGGCCTCCTCCACGTCTCCTGATGTACTGGCCTGTCTCCTGGTAGCGCCTCCATGCTCTGGACACTACGCTGACAGACACAGCAAACCTTTTTGCCACAGCTCGCATTGATGTGCCATCCTGGATGAACTGCACTACCTGAGCCACTTGTGTGGGTTGTAGACTCCGTCTCATGCTACCACTAGAGTGAAAGCACCGCCAGCATTCAAAAGTGACCAAAACATCAGCCAGGAAGCATAGGAAATGAGAAGTGGTCTGTGGTCACCACCTGCAGAACCATTCCTTTATTGGGGGTGTCTTGCTAATTGCCTATAATTTCCACCTTTTGTCTATTCCATTTGCACAACAGCATGTGAAATGTATTGTCAATCAGTGTTGCTTCCTAAGTGGACAGTTTGATTTCACAGAAGTGTGATTGACTTGGAGTTACATTGTGTTTAAGTGTTCCCTTTATTTTTTTGAGCAGTGTATATATTATCTCTATCTATATATGTATATATATATATTATCTCTATCTATATATATTATCTCTATCTATATATGTATATAGATATATATTATCTCTATCTATATATATTATCTCTATATATATATAGATATATATATATTATCTCTATCTATATATAATGCTATGTGTGTGAATATGATGATCGTAACATGCAGTTGTCCTTCCCCTCCTCTCCTGTAGGTGTCAGTGTCCAGCGGAAAACACTCTCCAATGAGAGGAAGTTCATGCTGAACATGCTCGACGCCAAGAACTCCTCGGCCGGTCCCCTGAAGAGCCCGTCAGGCACCGACCCCGACCTCGACCCCGAGGAGAGCCTCTCCGGAGAGCCAGAGGACTGCAGAGGGCTGGGCAGGGCTGGTAGCAGTGTGAAGGAACGTCTATCTAGCCTCAAGGTAGGAATTCATTACGGTCTTTTTTTTTCAATCAAATGTTCTAACTTTATTGAACAGATAGAGGATGACAGTGGGGATCTGTTCTGACTTTATTGAACAGATAGAGGGAGGAAGACAGTGGGGATCTGTTCTGACGTTATTGAACATATAGAGGATGACAGTGGGGATCTGTTCTGACTTTATTGAACAGAGAGAGAGAGGAAGACAGTGGGGATCTGTTCTGACGTTATTGAACAGATAGAGACAGGAAGACAGTGGGGATCTGTTCTGACGTTATTGAACAGAGAGAGAGAGGAAGACAGTGGGGATCTGTTCTGACTTTATTGAACAGAGAGAGGAAGACAGTGGGGATCTGTTCTGACGTTATTGAACAGATAGAGACAGGAAGACAGTGGGGATCTGTTCTGACGTTATTGAACAGAGAGAGAGAGGAAGACAGTGGGGATCTGTTCTGACGTTATTGAACAGATAGAGAGAGGAAGACAGTGGGGATCTGTTCTGACTTTATTGAACAGAGAGAGAGAGGAAGACAGTGGGGATCTGTTCTGACTTTATTGAACAGAGAGAGGAAGACAGTGGGGATCTGTTCTGACTTTATTGAACAGAGAGAGGAAGACAGTGGGGATCTGTTCTGACGTTATTGAACAGATAGAGACAGGAAGACAGTGGGGATCTGTTCTGACGTTATTGAACAGAGAGAGAGAGGAAGACAGTGGGGATCTGTTCTGACTTTATTGAACAGAGAGAGAGAGGATGACAGTGGGGATCTGTTCTGACGTTATTGAACAGATAGAGGGAGGAAGACAGTGGGGATCTGTTCTGACTTTATTGAACAGAGAGAGGATCACAGTGGGGATCTGTTCTGACTTTATTGAACAGATAGAGGGAGGAAGACAGTGGGGATCTGTTCTGACGTTATTGAACATATAGAGGATGACAGTGGGGATCTGTTCTGACTTTATTGAACAGAGAGAGAGAGGAAGACAGTGGGGATCTGTTCTGACGTTATTGAACAGATAGAGACAGGAAGACAGTGGGGATCTGTTCTGACGTTATTGAACAGAGAGAGAGAGGAAGACAGTGGGGATCTGTTCTGACTTTATTGAACAGAGAGGAAGACAGTGGGGATCTGTTCTGACGTTATTGAACAGATAGAGACAGGAAGACAGTGGGGATCTGTTCTGACGTTATTGAACAGAGAGAGAGAGGAAGACAGTGGGGATCTGTTCTGACGTTATTGAACAGATAGAGGGAGGAAGACAGTGGGGATCTGTTCTGACTTTATTGAACAGATAGAGAGAGGAAGACAGTGGGGATCTGTTCTGACTTTATTGAACAGAGAGAGAGAGGAAGACAGTGGGGATCTGTTCTGACTTTATTGAACAGAGAGAGGAAGACAGTGGGGATCTGTTCTGACTTTATTGAACAGAGAGAGGAAGACAGTGGGGATCTGTTCTGACGTTATTGAACAGATAGAGACAGGAAGACAGTGGGGATCTGTTCTGACGTTATTGAACAGAGAGAGAGAGGAAGACAGTGGGGATCTGTTCTGACTTTATTGAACAGAGAGAGAGAGGATGACAGTGGGGATCTGTTCTGACGTTATTGAACAGATAGAGGGAGGAAGACAGTGGGGATCTGTTCTGACTTTATTGAACAGAGAGAGGATCACAGTGGGGATCTGTTCTGACTTTATTGAACAGAGAGAGAGAGGAAGACATTGGGGATCTGTTCTGACTTTATTGAACAGATAGAGGAAGACAGTGGAGATCTGTTCTAACTTTATTGAACAGATAGAGGAAGACAGTGGGGATCTGTTCTGACTTTATTGAACAGATAGAGACAGGAAGACAGTGGGGATCTGTTCTGACTTTATTGAACAGAGAGAGGATCACAGTGGGGATCTGTTCAGACTTTATTGAACAGAGACAGGAAGACAGTGGGGATCTGTTCAGACGTTATTGAACAGAGACAGGAAGACAGTGGGGATCTGTTCTGACATTATTGAACAGAGACAGGAAGACAGTGGGGATCTGTTCTGACGTTATTGAACAGAGAGAGGAAGACAGTGGGGATCTGTTCAGACTTTATTGAACAGAGACAGGAAGACAGTGGGGATCTGTTCTGACTTTATTGAACAGAGACAGGAAGACAGTGGGGATCTGTTCTGACTTTATTGAACAGAGACAGGAAGACAGTGGGGATCTGTTCAGACTTTATTGAACAGAGACAGGAAGACAGTGGGGATCTGTTCTGACGTTATTGAACAGAGAGAAAGACAGTGGGGATCTGTTCTGACTTTATTGAACAGATAGAGGGAGGAAGACAGTGGGGATCTGTTCTGACTTTATTGAACAGATAGAGGATGACAGTGCGGAAGATACAGAGAGGTTGTGTCAAGGTTGTCTGGCTACCCAAACTCCTTGCTCAGACAAATGCTAGGCCACGCCCACGGACGTTAGAAACTTATCCGTAATGAGTCTGGATCTGAGTACCTCCCCGACCAATTTCTAGAACGTGAACAGATTCTAACTGTTCTGATTGGTCCCAGAAACCAATGGGTTTGGGCCAGAGCCAGAACACACAATTGTCATTCTTTTTGATACTCTGATTGGTTAGAGACGATCCAATCGCTGATGACTTTGTTTTGTACAACACCCCTTTTTTCTCCCAAAATCTGTGGAATCCGATTGGTAGTTACAGTCTTGTCTCAACGCTGCAACTCCCGTACGGACACAACCCCACCAAGCCGCACTGCTTCTTAACCCGGAAGCCAGCTGCACCAATGTGTCGGAGGAAACACCGTACACCTGGCGACCGCGTCAGCCTGCACTACGCCCAGCTCACCACAGGAGTCGCTAGAGCGCGATGGGACAAGGACATCCCTGCTGGCCAAACCCTCCCCTAACCCGGACGACGCTGGGCCAAACCCTCCCCTAACCCGGACGACGCTGGGCCAAACCCTCCCCTAACCCGGACGACGCTGGGCCAAACCCTCCCCTAACCCGGACGACGCTGGGCCAAACCCTCCCCTAACCCGGACGACGCTGGGCCAAACCCTCCCCTAACCCGGACGCCGCTGGGCCAAACCCTCCCCTAACCCGGACGCCGCTGGGCCAAACCTTCCCCTAACCCGGACGACGCTGGGCCAAACCCTCCCCTAACCCGGACGACGCTGGGCGCCCTCCCCTAACCCGGACGACGCTGGGCGCCCTCCCCTAACCCGGACGACGCTGGGCGCCCTCCACTAACCCGGACGACGCTGGGCGCCCTCCCCTAACCCGGACGACGCTGGGCGCCCTCCCCTAACCCGGACGACGCTGGGCGCCCTCCCCTAACCCGGACGACGCTGGGCCAAACCCTCCCCTAACCCGGACGCCGCTGGGCCAAACCCTCCACTAACCCGGACGACGCTGGGCCAAACCCTCCCCTAACCCGGACGACGCTGGGCCAAACCCTCCCCTAACCCGGACGACGCTGGGCCAAACCCTCCCCTAACCCGGACGACGCTGGGCCAAACCCTCCCCTAACCCGGACGACGCTGGGCCAAACCCTCCCCTAACCCGGACGACGCTGGGCCAAACCCTCCCCTAACCCGGACGACGCTGGGCCAAACCCTCCCCTAACCCGGACGACGCTGGGCCAAACCCTCCCCTAACCCGGACGACGCTGGGCCAAACCCTCCCCTAACCCGGACGACGCTGGGCCAAACCCTCCCCTAACCCGGACGACGCTGGGCCAAACCCTCCCCTAACCCGGACGCCGCTGGGCCAAACCCTCCACTAACCCGGACGACGCTGGGCCAAACCCTCCCCTAACCCGGACGACGCTGGGCCAAACCCTCCCCTAACCCGGACGACGCTGGGCCAAACCCTCCCCTAACCCGGACGACGCTGGGCCAAACCCTCCCCTAACCCGGACGACGCTGGGCCAAACCCTCCCCTAACCCGGACGACGCTGGGCCAAACCCTCCCCTAACCCGGACGACGCTGGGCCAAACCCTCCCCTAACCCGGACGACGCTGGGCCAATTGTGTGCCGCCCGGTGGGTATCCCGGTCGCGGCCGGTTGCGACAGAGCCTGGACTCGAACCCAGAATCTCTAGTAGCACAGCTAGCACTGCGATGCAGTGCCTTAGACCACTGCGCCACTCGGGAGGCCCATCACCCCTCATTTTGACGTCACCGTAAATGACTTCAACGATGGCAGTCTCAGACTGAAGTTTGTATCGAACGTAGAAGAGTGGAATAATTCAGTTTGAGTCGTCAGGCAGGTGTCTAGTAGGCCAGATTCAAACCTATAGCGACTAGACATGAGGCCTGAAACTGTGGCTGGGACTGTTACATCACCCTAGGTAGACTAGACATGAGGCCTGAAACTGTGGCTGGGACTGTTACATCACCCTAGGTAGAGGAGACATGAGGCCTGAAACTGGCTTGGACTGTTACATCACCCTAGGTAGAGGAGACATGAGGCCTGAAACTGTGGCTGGGACTGTTACATCACCCTAGGTAGAGGAGACATGAGGCCTGAAACTGTGGCTGGGACTGTTACATCACCCTAGGTAGAGGAGACATGAGGCCTGAAACTGGCTTGGACTGTTACATCACCCTAGGTTGAGGAGACATGAGGCCTGAAACTGGCTTGGACTGTTACATCACCCTAGGTTGAGGAGACATGAGGCCTGAAACTGGCTTGGACTGTTACATCACCCTAGGTTGAGGAGACATGAGGCCTGAAATTGGCTTGGACTGTTACATCACCCTAGGTAGAGGAGACATGAAGCCTGAAACTGGCTTGGACTGTTACATCACCCTAGGTAGAGGAGACATGAGGCCTGAAACTGGCTCTGACTGTTACATCACCCTAGGTAGAGGAGACGAGGCCTGAAACTGGCTGGGACTGTTACATCACCCTCGGCCACATGGTAGGGATGAGTTTAACACCAGTCTTTCAGAATCCATTAGTAGCTTGGGTCGATTAATTGATCAATCGAAGTTTGTATTTATTTATTTTTTTATAAATTATCGTTTTTCACTTCAAAATATAGTAAGTTGTGTGCATGCATACTAGACACATGCTGACTGATCTATAGCGGGGGGAGGGAGCTAAATAAAAAAACAGCTTTGTGTTTATTTTAATTTAAATGCATTGTGTCTGTCCAGCTTATGGAAAACATCACTCAAATGTTCAATCTTTCGATTGCCACATTTTGTAATGGATACAGATAGCCATGATGAACTAACTGATCCATTCCCCCAGGCCCAGCAGGCCCAGCCTCTACCCAGTGAGGACAGCAGTTCCAGGAGGGCAGAGCTGCAGGGTCTGGGTGGCAGTGCCCAGGCGGCGCGGGCCAGGCTTGCAGAGGAGCAGCAGCACCGGCAAGTCCGGCCGCAGTACAGCATCGACGCAGAGACCCACTCCCGAAACCTGGAGAAAACCCAGATGACCCCACTGGCCAGGGACAGACAGACAGACGCCTGGGACCAGCTCCAACCCAGCTCCAAAGCCCTGAAGATTAAAGACCTGGACTTCTCTGACCTCATGGAGGAGGAGGATATAGATGTTCTGGACGTGGATGTCTTCGACGTAGGTGTTGGTCGGGCTGGCGGCGGCGGTGGCATCCCACCTCCTCCTCCACCTATGCCTGGACTAGCCTCCGCTCCTCCTCCACCCCCTCCTCCTCCTCCCGGGGCGCCGTGTATGAGTCTCCCTCCTCCACCTCCTCCCCCACCGGGTGGAGGTCTCTGCGCCCCTCCTCCTCCACCTCCTCCTGGAGCTCCCCCTCCCCCTTTCTCCTCCTCCTCCTCCTCTTCCTCCCAGGCTCCCGACCCGGCCTTTGCCAAGAAGAGAAAGACGGTCAAGTTGTTCTGGAAGGAACTCAAACAGTCAGACAGTCCCAGGAAGTGTAAATTCGGACGCGGGACGGTGTGGGCGTCGCTGGATAAGGTCGCCGTGGATACGGCCAAGCTGGAACACCTGTTTGAGTCCAAGGCCAAGGAGCTACCCGTGGCTCTGAAGGTGAGGGGTTACATCAGCTCAGAAATCAAAAGATCAGATTCAATGTGTTTTTGTTGCTGTTTACACATGAAGGAAAATATCAGATATGCCAAATAATTGGCAAAAGATGTAAATTGTACTACCTGTGTAAACTATGTGTGTAAAGCTGTCTCAAATACTGTAAAGCAGGAATGAAGTAAAAGCAATATTAACTGTAATCTCTATTGGTTGACAGGTTAATTGACTGGGAAATTGACTGGGAAATTGACTGGGAAATTGACTGGGAAATTGACTGGGAAATTGACTGGGAAATTGACTGGGGAATTGACTGGGGAATTGACTGGGGAATTGACTGGGGAATTGACAGGGGAATTGACAGGGGAATTGACAGGGGAATTGACAGGGGAATTGACTGGTGAATTGACTGGTGAATTGACAATCTTTTCTATGCTGTTTGTCCCTGCAGAAAGGAGCAGAAGTGAAGAAGGCAGAGATACTGGTGTTAGATTCCAAGAGGAGTAACACCATCAACATCGGCATGACCGTACTACCAGCTGTCCACGTCATCAAGACCGCCATCCTCAACTTTGACGAGTTTGCCATCAACAAGGAGGGCATCGAGGTGATATTGTCTTTCCACCACTGGGTGGCGCTGTTACCATTACAATTACAATTGAATGGGATCTGTAGGGCTGTTTACACCAGGATCAGTGCACTCTGACATTGAACATCAGTGACCTGTGAAGGGTTCAGGAGGAGAAGTACACTATTCCTCTAGTGGAGTTGAATTCATGTTTACTGTCAACGACAGTATACCTGAAAATCTCTCTGTCAACAAAGCACCTTTTTTTTTTAAATAACAAAAATGTCTACTACTCACACTTTCTTAGTCTTCTGATTTTCCTTTCACTGTGGTACAAATCCATGACTCTAGTCCTCTGTTCCAGTCATCCCCCTCTCTCTTCCTCCTCTAGAAAATCCATTGTTCCAGTCATCCCCCCTCTCTCTCTCTCTCCCTCTAGAAAATCCATGGTTCCAGTCATCCCTCTCTCTCTCTTCCCCCTCTAGAAAATCCATGATTCCAGTCATCCCCCTCTCTTCCCTCCTCTAGAAAATCCATGGTTCAGGTCCTCTGTTCCAGTCATCCCCCTCTCTCTCTTCCCCCTCTAGAAAAACCATGGTTCCAGTCATCCCCCTCTCTCTCTTCCCCCTCTAGAAAATCCATGGTTCCAGTCATCCCCCTGTCTCTTCCCTCCTCTAGAAAATCCATGGTTCCAGTCATCCCTCTCTCTCTCTTCCCCCTCTAGAAAATCCATGGTTCCAGTCATCCCCCTCTCTCTTCCCTCCTCTAGAAAATCCATGGTTCCAGTCATCCCCCTCTCTCTTCCCTCCTCTAGAAAAACCATGGTTCCAGTCATCCCCCTCTCTCTTCCCCCCTCTAGAAAATCCATGATTCCAGTCATCCCCCTCTCTCTTCCCTCCTCTAGAAAATACATGGTTCCAGTCATCCCCCTCTCTCTCTTCCCCCTCTAGAAAAACCATGGTTCCAGTCATCCCCCTCTCTCTCTTCTCCCTCTAGAAAATCCATGGTTCCAGTCATCCCTCTCTCTCTTCTCCCTCTAGAAAATCCATGGTTCCAGTCATTCCCCTCTCTCTTCCCTCCTCTAGAAAATCCATGGTTCCAGTAATCTGTTCCAGTCAACCCCCTCATCTCCCTCTAGAAAAACCATTGTTCCAGTCATCCCCCTCTCTCTCTTCCCCCTGTAGAAAATCCATGGTTCCAGTCATCTGTTCCAGTCATCCCCCTCTCTCTTCCTCCTCTAGAAAATCCATGACTCCAGTCATCCCCCTCTCTCTTCCTCCTCTAGAAAATCCATGCCTCCAGTCATCCCCCTCTCTTCCCCCTCTAGAAAATCCATGCCTCCAGTCATCTGTTCCAGTCATCCCCCTCTCTCTTCCTCCTCTAGAAAATCCATGCCTACAGTCATCCCCCTCTCTTCCCCCTCTAGAAAATCCATGCATCCAGTCATCTGTTCCAGTCATCCCCCTCTCTCTTCCCCCTCTAGAAAATCCATGCCTCCTCTAACTCCAGTCATCTGTTGTGTTGTAGAAAATCCTGACGATGACTCCTAGTGAGGAGGAGAAGCAGAAGATCCAGGAGGCTCAGCTGGCCAACCCTGATGTCCCTCTGGGCTCAGCGGAACAGTTCCTCCTCACCCTGTCCTCCATCAGCGGCCTCAGCGCTCGACTGCAGCTCTGGGCCTTCAAACTCAACTATGAAACCCTGGAGAAGGTAGGATCAGGGGGGGGCCCGTATTCCTAAAGCATCTGGCCTTGGATGCAGTCTGTTCTGCTCTCATTATGGAATAGTCCTCGTGCCTCATTCAGAAACTGATCTAGGACCAGGCTAGTGTTCTGCTAGTCTCATTATGGACTAGTCCTCGTGCCTCATTCAGAAACTGATCTGGGGACAGGCTAGTGTTCTGCTAGTCTCATTATGGAATAGTCCTCGTGCCTCATTCAGAAACTGATCTGGGGACAGGCTAGTGTTCTGCTAGTCTCATTATGGAATAGTCCTCGTGCCTCATGCAGAAACTGATCTAGGACCAGGCTAGTGTTCTGCTAGTCTCATTATGGAATAGTCCTCGTGCCTCATTCAGAAACTGATCTAGGACCAGGCTAGTGTTCTGCTCGTCTCATTATGGAATAGTCCTCGTGCCTCATTCAGAAACTGATCTGGGGACAGGCTAGTGTTCTGCTAGTCTCATTATGGAATAGTCCTCGTGCCTCATTCAGAAACTGATCTAGGACCAGGCTAGTGTTCTGCTAGTCTCATTATGGAATAGTCCTCGTGCCTCATTCAGAAACTGATCTGGGACCAGACTAGTGTTCTGCTCGTCTCATTATGGAATAGTCCTCGTGCCTCATTCAGAAACTGATCTGGGGACAGGCTAGTGTTCTGCTCTCATTATGGAATAGTCCTCGTGCCTCATTCAGAAACTGATCTGGGGACAGGCTAGTGTTCTGCTCTCATTATGGAATAGTCCTCGTGCCTCATTCAGAAACTGATCTGGGGACAGGCTAGTGTTCTGCTAGTCTCATTATGGAATAGTCCTCGTGCCTCATTCAGAAACTGATCTGGGGACAGGCTAGTGTTCTGCTAGTCTCATTATGGAATAGTCCTCGTGCCTCATTCAGAAACTGATCTAGGACCAGGCTAGTGTTCTGCTCTCATTATGGAATAGTCCTCGTGCCTCATTCAGAAACTGATCTGGGTACAGGCTAGTGTTCTGCTAGTCTCATTATGGAATAGTCCTCGTGCCTCATTCAGAAACTGATCTGGGGACAGGCTAGTGTTCTGCTCTCATTATGGAATAGTCCTCGTGCCTCATGCAGAAACTGATCTGGGGACAGGCTAGTGTTCTGCTCGTCTCTACACAGCTGTACATCATCTTCGCTCTTCCAGTCAGCTGTCATCCATGAGGAT
>NW_024060860.1:0-19914 GCF_016432855.1 Salvelinus namaycush
CAATGAAGGCTGTACTATAACTCAAACTGACTAGTGGAGGGAGAGAGACACACACACCCAATAGGCTGGACTATAACTCCAACTACATGAGGGAGGAGAGAGACCACAGCACCCGATGAAGGCTGTACATAACCACTGACTGTGGAGGGAGAGAGACACAGCACCCAATGAAGGCTGTACTATAACTCAACTGACTATGGAGGAGGAGAGAGACACACAGCAACGCATGAAGGCTGTCTATACTCAATGACTAGTGGGGGAAGAGAGAGACACAGCACCCAATTAGAGGCTGTACTATAACTCAACTGACTAGTGGGGAGAAGAGAGACATGCACCCAATGAAGCTTGTACTATAACTCAACATGAACTAGTGAGGAGAGAGAGACACAGCCCCAATGAAGGCGTACTTAACTCAACTGACTAGTGGAGGGAAGAGATAGAGACCCAGCACACGACGGCACAGCCAATGAAGGCTGTACTGATAAATCAACTGACTAGTGGAGGGAGAGAGGAGTGAGAGGACACAGCACCACTTAAGGCTGTACTATAACTCAACTGACTAGTGGAGGGAGAGAGAGAGACACAGCACCCAATGAAGGCTGTACTATAACTCAACTGACTAGTGGAGGGAGAGAGAGAGACACAGCACCCAATGAAGGCTGTACTATAACTCAACTGACTAGTGGAGAGAGAGAGAGAGACACAGCACCCAATGAAGGCTGTACTATAACTCAACTGACTAGTGGAGAGAGAGAGACACAGCACCCAATGAAGGCTGTACTATAACTCAACTGACTAGTGGAGGGAGAGAGAGAGACACAGCACCCAATGAAGGCTGTACTATAACTCAACTGACTAGTGGAGGGAGAGAGAGAGACACAGCACCCAATGAAGGCTGTACTATAACTCAACTGACTAGTGGAGGGAGAGAGAGAGAGACACAGCACCCAATGAAGGCTGTACTATAACTCAACTGACTAGTGGAGGGAGAGAGAGAGAGACACAGCACCCAATGAAGGCTGTACTATAACTCAACTGACTAGTGGAGGGAGAGAGAGACACAGCACCCAATGAAGGCTGTACTATAACTCAACTGACTAGTGGAGGGAGAGAGAGACGCACCCAATAAGGCTGTACTATAACTCAACTGACTAGTGGAGGGAGAGAGAGACAGCACCCAATGAAGGCTGTACTATAACTCAACTGACTAGTGGAGAGAGAGAGAGACACAGCACCCAATGAAGGCTGTACTATAACTCAACTGACTAGTGGAGGGAGAGAGAGACACAGCACCCAATGAAGGCTGTACTATAACTCAACTGACTAGTGGAGGGAGAGAGAGAGACACAGCACCCAATGAAGGCTGTACTATAACTCAACTGACTAGTGGAGGGAGAGAGAGAGACACAGCACCCAATGAAGGCTGTACTATAACTCAACTGACTAGTGGAGGGAGAGAGAGAGAGACACAGCACCCAATGAAGGCTGTACTATAACTCAACTGACTAGTGGAGGGAGAGAGAGAGACACAGCACCCAATGAAGGCTGTACTATAACTCAACTGACTAGTGGAGGGAGAGAGAGAGAGACAGCACCCAATGAAGGCTGTACTATAACTCAACTGACTAGTGGAGGGAGAGAGAGACACAGCACCCAATGAAGGCTGTACTATAACTCAACTGACTAGTGGAGAGAGAGACACAGCACCCAATGAAGGCTGTACTATAACTCAACTGACTAGTGGAGAGAGAGAGACACAGCACCCAATGAAGGCTGTACTATAACTCAACTGACTAGTGGAGGGAGAGAGAGACACAGCACCCAATGAAGGCTGTACTATAACTCAACTGACTAGTGGAGGGAGAGAGAGACACAGCACCCAATGAAGGCTGTACTATAACTCAACTGACTAGTGGAGGGAGAGAGAGACACAGCACCCAATGAAGGCTGTACTATAACTCAACTGACTAGTGGAGGGAGAGAGAGACACAGCACCCAATGAAGGCTGTACTATAACTCAACTGACTAGTGGAAGGAGAGAGAGACACAGCACCCAATGAAGGCTGTACTATAACTCAACTGACTAGTGGAGAGAGAGAGAGAGAGACACAGCACCCAATGAAGGCTGTACTATAACTCAACTGACTAGTGGAGGGAGAGAGAGAGACACAGCACCCAATGAAGGCTGTACTATAACTCAACTGACTAGTGGAGGGAGAGAGAGAGAGACACACAGCACCCAATGAAGGCTGTACTATAACTCAACTGACTAGTGGAGGGAGAGAGAGAGACACAGCACCCAATGAAGGCTGTACTATAACTCAACTGACTAGTGGAGAGAGAGAGAGACAGCACCCAATGAAGGCTGTACTATAACTCAACTGACTAGTGGAGGGAGAGAGAGACACAGCACCCAATGAAGGCTGTACTATAACTCAACTGACTAGTGGAGGGAGAGAGATAGACACAGCACCCAATGAAGGCTGTACTATAACTCAACTGACTAGTGGAGGGAGAGAGAGAGAGACACAGCACCCAATGAAGGCTGTACTATAACTCAACTGACTAGTGGAGGGAGAGAGAGACAGCACCCAATGAAGGCTGTACTATAACTCAACTGACTAGTGGAGGGAGAGAGAGAGACACAGCACCCAATGAAGGCTGTACTATAACTCAACTGACTAGTGGAGGGAGAGAGAGAGAGACACAGCACCCAATGAAGGCTGTACTATAACTCAACTGACTAGTGGAGGGAGAGAGAGAGAGACAGCACCCAATGAAGGCTGTACTATAACTCAACTGACTAGTGGAGGGAGAGAGAGAGAGACACAGCACCCAATGAAGGCTGTACTATAACTCAACTGACTAGTGGAGGGAGAGAGAGAGAGACACAGCACCCAATGAAGGCTGTACTATAACTCAACTGACTAGTGGAAGGAGAGAGAGACACAGCACCCAATGAAGGCTGTACTATAACTCAACTGACTAGTGGAGGGAGAGAGAGAGACAGCACCCAATGAAGGCTGTACTATAACTCAACTGACTAGTGGAGGGAGAGAGAGAGACACAGCACCCAATGAAGGCTGTACTATAACCCAACTGACTAGTGGAGGGAGAGAGAGAGACACAGCACCCAATGAAGGCTGTACTATAACTCAACTGACTAGTGGAGGGAGAGAGAGAGACACAGCACCCAATGAAGGCTGTACTATAACCCAACTGACTAGTGGAGGGAGAGAGAGAGACACAGCACCCAATGAAGGCTGTACTATAACTCAACTGACTAGTGGAGGGAGAGAGAGATACACAGCTACATGTGTCTCTCTCACATTTTTCTACATGTTTTTTATTTTTACAAAAAAATATAGATTTGGAGTTCGATAAACTTGGATTTTTTTTCTCCAGGGACATATACAGGATGCTACCCTCCACAGCATAACCTTCACTCCAGATTCAAAACCTACAATCTAATTTTGGTCAAAATTACCAGGAAGGATTAATACACCATCCAACCTGGAACTGAGACAGACCCGACACAACGTCAATTAGCACTGAGGTGTGACGTGAGAGTTGTCGAAGCCTTTGAGCCCAACAAATGGCAGGCTACCCCACCCAAATCCAGAGGCCTTGAAGCCCCCTCCTGCTGTTCAGAGACCATCCACTGGCATTTTTTACAAGAAATCTGCCTCCACAAATAAAAGCTTCTCCCAAGTGGGTGTGACACCTCCTCTTGTTGCCTGCTGCACTGCTGCTTGGATTCCCCCTGGCGATCTGTTCACCGTCTGCCCTGGCCTGTCTTCCCCTGTCTGGTACAGGTACCCCCACCACACTCCCCCCTCTCTCCTGAGCTTTCGCTCGCCTCCAGCACACAGGTACTGTTGGAGCGAGTGACTCTGAAATTACAATGGCTAGCCCCAAGTCGTTGTTTTTTTATCTTGTGCATTTTGCCTCATGACTCACGCATGCTTGTTTACTATGAACTTTCTTGTTTACCCAACCGTGGGACAGACTATTTGTTCCCACACTCGACACTCTGACTGTCTATTGGTTACACAGACTTTTGGCCTCCCATCCTATTCTAACCACCTCTCGCCGGCTTTGTATTCATGTTACCTGATGAAATTGCTGTACAATATGATCTTGTTGCCATCTGATGCACATTCAAATGTTATAAATCAGCACTGCAGAGCTCTCCCTGTCCTCTGCCGTGCCCTATTACTGTTGATGATATCTGGAAATGTGCATGTACACCCTGGCCCATCTACTGTTGCAAGTCAAATCTGACTTGTGCTCTGATATCTGCTTCACTGATTTCTGCTCTCGTAAAAGCCTGGGTTTTCTGCATGTTAACACTAGAAGCTTATTACCTAAAATGGACCAATTGAAAGTGTGGGTTCACAGCTCCATCCCAGATGTGTTAGTCTTTACTGAGACGTGGTTAAGAAAGAGTGTTTTGAATACTGATGTTAACCTTTCTGGTTATAACCTTTTTCGGCAAGACAGATCTTCCAAAGGTGGAGTGGCAATCTTTACCAAGGATCACCTTCAGTGCTCGGTTGTCTCCACCTAGTCTGTCCCCAAACAATTTGATTTGCTGGTTTTAAGCATTAAACTTTCAAATAGCTCTTCGTTGTCTGTTGCTGGGTGCTATCATCAGCACCGGCCTGCACCTTACCTGCCTTAAGCTCTCTCCTGGCCCCGTACACGAAGTCTGAATTTGTCCTGCTAGGTGACCTAAACTGGGACACTCTAAAACCACCTGACCAAGTCCTAAAGCAATGGGACTCTCTAAATCTTTCTCAGATTTTTACCAATCCCACAAGGTATGACTCCAAAAACCCAGAAAAGGCTACTCTCCTCAACGTTATCCTCACAAATAATCCTGATTAGGTATTAGTCTGCTGTTTTCTGTAATGACCTTAGTGATCACTGTGTTACAGCCTGTGTTCGTAATGGCTACTCAGTGAAACGACCTGTCCTGATTTGTCATAGACGCATGGTAAAAAACTTTAATGAGCAAGCCTTCCTTCATGACCTGGCCTCTGTAAAATGGTATAGAATCAGCTTGATCCCCTCTGTTGAAGACGCTTGGACCTTTAAAAAAATATTTTATGTGATATTGTTAACAAACACGCCCCCATAAAGCAAATGGGAATTAAAAACAGGTTCAGCCCCTGGTTCGACCGTGATCTGGCAGAGTTACTCCACCTCAAGAATTGCATTTGGCGAAAGGCTCGGCCCACGCATACTCAGGCTGACTGGCTCTCGTTCAGGCAAATGAGAAATAAGTGCTCTCAGACTATCCGGAAGGCTAAAGTTAGTAACTTTAAGGAGCAGTTTACTCTCTGTGGGTCTAAACCCCAAGAAGTTCTGGAAAACGGTTAAAGACCTGGAGATTAAACCCTCCTCCTCACAGCTGCCCATGTCCCTTAATGTTGACGATGTGGTTGTTACTGACAAGAAGCACATGGCTGAGCTCTTTAATCACCACTTCATTAAGTCAGGATTCCTATTTGACTCAGCCATGCCTCCTTGCCCGTCCAACATTTCCTCATCTTCCACCCCTTCTAATGCGACTATCCCCGATGCTTCTCCCTCTTTTTCCCCTGCCCCACTACAAAGTTTCTCCCTGCAGGCAGTCAATGAGACCGAGGTATTAAAAGAGCTCCTTAAAACTTGACCGCAAAAAACAATCTGGGTCAGATGGTTTAGACCCTTTCTTCTTTAAGGTTGCTGCCCCTAACATCGCCAAGCCCATCTCCAACCTTTTTAACCTATCTCTTCTCTCTGGGGAGGTTCCCATTGCTTGGAAGGCAGCCATGGTTCGTCCTTTATTTAAAGTGGGAGATCAAGCTGATCCTAACTGTTATAGGCCTATTTCTATTTTGCCTTGTTTATCAAGTGTTGAAAAAATGTGTCAATAATCAACTGACTGGCTTTCTTGATGTCAGTAGTATTCTTTCTGGTATTCAATCAGGTTTCCGCTCAGGTTATGGACGTGTCACTGCCACCTTAAAGGTCCTCAATGATGTCACCATTGCCATTGATCCTAAGCGATGTTGTGCTGCTATTTTTATTGACCAAAGGTTTTGATACGGTCGACCATTCCCTTCTTGTGGGCCGGCTAAGGAGTATTGGTGTCTCTGAGGGGTCTTTGGCCTGGTTTGCTGACTACCTCTCTCAAAGAGTGCAGTGTATAAAGTCAGAACATCTGCTGTTTCAGCTGCTGCCTGTCACCAAGGGAGTACCCCAAGGCTTGATCCTAGGCCCCACACTCTTTTCAATTTACATCAACAACATATCTCAGGCAGTAGGAAGCTCTCTCATCCACTTATATGCAGCTGACACAGTCTTATATCAGCTGGCCCCTCCCCGGATGTTGTGTTAAACGCTCTACAACAAAGCTTTCTTAGTGTCCAACAAGCTTTCTCTGCCCTTAACCTTGTTCTGAACACCTCCAAAACAAAGGTCATGTGGTTTGGTAAGAAGAACGCCCCTCTCCCCACAGGTGTGATTACTACCTCTGAGGGTTTAGAGCTTGAGGTAGTCACCTCATACAAGTACTTGGGAGTATGGCTAGACCGTACACTGTCCTTCTCTCAGCACATATCAAAGCTGCAGGCTAAAGTTAAATCTAGACTTGGTTTCCTCTATCGTAATCGCTCCTCTTTCACCCCAGCTGCCAAACTAACCCTGATTCAGATGTCCATCCCAACCATGCTAGATTACGGAGATTTAATTTATAGATTGGCATTTGGCCGTCAGATTGGCCACCAATGCTCCTTATAGGACACATCACTGGACTCTATACTCCTCTGTAAACTGGTCATTTCTGTATTGGTTGATGCTTATTTATAACCCTCTTAGGGCTCACTCCCCCTTATCTGAGATATCTACTGCAGCCCTCATCCTACACATACAACACCCGTTCTGCCAGTCACATTCTGTTAAAGGTCCCCAAAGCACACACATCCCTGGGTCGCTCGTCTTTTCAGTTCGCTGCTGCTAGCGACTGGAACGAGCTGCAACAAACACTCAAACTGGACAGTTTTATGTCAATCTCTTCATTCAAAGACTCAATCATGGACACTCTTACTGACAGTTGTGGCTGCTTTGCGTGATGTATTGTTGTCTCTACCTTCTTGCCCTTTGTGCTGCTGTCTGTGCCCAATAATGTTTGTACCATGTTTTGTGCTGCTACCATGTTGTGTTGCTACCATGTTGTTGTCATGTTGTGTTGCTACCATGTTGTTGTCATGTTGTGTTGCTACCATGTTGTTGTCATGTTGTGTTGCTACCATGTTGTGTTGTCATGTGTTGCTGCCATGTTGTTGTCATGTTGTGTTGCTGCCATGTTGTTGTCATGTTGTGTTGCTGCCATGTTGTTGTCATGTTGTGTTGCTACCATGTTGTTGTCATGTTGTGTTGCTACCATGTTGTTGTCATGTTGTGTTGCTGCCATGTTGTTGTCATGTTGTGTTGCTACCATGTTGTTGTCATGTTGTGTTGCTACCATGTTGTTGTCATGTTGTGTTGCTACCATGTTGTTGTCATGTTGTGTTGCTACCATGTTGTTGTCATGTTGTGTTGCTACCATGTTGTTGTCATGTTGTGTTGCTACCATGTTGTTGTCATGTGGTGTTGCTACCATGTTGTTGTCATGTTGTGTTGTCATGTTGTGTTGCTACCATGTTGTTGTCATGTTGTGTTGCTACCATGTTGTTGTCATGTTGTGTTGCTACCATGTTGTTGTCATGTTGTGTTGCTACCATGTTGTTGTCATGTTGTGTTGCTACCATGTTGTTGTCATGCTGTGTTGTTGTCATGTTGTGTTGCTACCATGTTGTTGTCATGTTGTGTTGCTACCATGTTGTTGTCATGTTGTGTTGCTACCATGTTGTTGTCATGTTGTGTTGCTACCATGTTGTTGTCATGTTGTGTTGCTACCATGTTGTTGTCATGTTGTGTTGCTACCATGTTGTTGTCATGTTGTGTTGCTACCATGTTGTTGTCATGTTGTGTTGCTACCATGTTGTTGTCATGTGGTGTTGCTACCATGTTGTTGTCATGTTGTGTTGCTACCATGTTGTGTTGCTACCATGTTGTGTTGTCATGTTGTGTTGCTACCATGTTGTGTTGTCATGTTGTGTTGCTACCATGTTGTTGTCATGTTGTGTTGCTACCATGCTGTTGTCATGTTGTGTTGCTACCATGTTGTTGTCATGTTGTGTTGCTACCATGTTGTGTTGTCATGTTGTGTTGCTACCATGTTGTTGTCATGTTGTGTTGCTACCATGTTGTTGTCATGTTGTGTTGCTACCATGTTGTTGTCATGTTGTGTTGCTACCATGTTGTTGTCATGTTGTGTTGCTACCATGCTGTGTTGTTGTCTTAGGTCTCTCTTGTCGTGATGTGTATTTTGTCCCTTATTTTTAATCCCAGCCCAAGTCCCCGCAGGAGGCCTTTTGCCATTTGGTAGGCTGTCATTGTAAATAAGAATTTGTTCTTAACTGACTTGCCTAGTTAAATAAAGGTTAAATAAAAAAACATTTTTTAAATATAAAATAATCCTATATGCATAATCCATAATCATAGGATGTTTGGTGTTACAACATATTACTAACAAGTTGATTAGAAACAACAATAGCTGAGCTGTGACGACAGACAGGCAGGTGCCATTTCAAAAACTATTTCTCTGTACCTTTAGCAGCGATAGATCGCTTACACATGGCTAGCGGTTTGGTCATGCCTGGGTTATCAGTGTATTACCCCTTGATGTGTCTGTCCTCTGTGCTCTCTCCCCAAGCAGCACACCACCTCTCTGCCTGCCTCCAACAGGCCCCAGCCCCGTCTCCTCTTCATCGTATCGCCCTCCCTCCCAGTCATCACTAGTTACCACAGCCACAAATCTCATTTGTCAATGAGTGACATGCTGACTTTACAAGTCCTTAACCGACAATGCAGTTCAAGAAATAGAGTTAAGAAAAGATTTACTAAATAAACTAAAGTAAAACAATTAAAAATCTGAAAGTAACACAAGAAATGTACATAATATCGAGGCTATATACAGGGGGTACCGGTACCGAGTCAATGTGCAGGGCTACAGGTTAGTCGAGGTCATTCGTAAAGTGACTATGCATAGATAATAAACAGCGAGTAGCAGCATTGTAAAAACAAAGGGGAGGAGGGGGGTCAATGTAAATAGTCCGGGTGGCCATTTGATTAATTGTTCAGGAGTCTTATGGCTTAGCGGTAGAAGCTGTTCAGGAGCCTTTTGGTCCTAGACTTGGCGCTCCGGTACCGCTTGCCGTGTGGTAGCAGAGAGAACAGTCTATGACTTAGGTGACTGGAGTCTTTGACAATTTTTTGGGCCTTCCTCTGACACAGCCTAGTATATAGGTCCTTGGTCCCAGGAAGCTTGGTCCAGGGTGATGTACTGGGCCGTAAGCACTACCCTCTGTAGCACCTTACGGTAGGATGCCGGGCAGTTGCCATACCAGGCAGTGATGCAACCGGTCAGGCCTACCCGACCAATAAGATGAGGGAGTGTGATGACACGTATTCTGGTTCGCGGGAAATGAATCATATTCTAAATGACCTATCTCCAGTTCAATGCCTCATATTCTAAATGACCTATCTCCAGTTCAATGCCTCATATTCTAAATGACCTATCTCCAGTTCAATGCCTCATATTCTAAATGACCCCATCTCCAGTTCAATGCCTCATATTCTAAATGACCCCATCTCCAGTTCAATGCCTCATATTCTAAATGACCTATCTCCAGTTCAATGCCTCATATTCTAAATGACCCCATCTCCAGTTCAATGCCTCATATTCTAAATGACCCTATCTCCAGTTCAATGCCTCATATTCTAAATGGCCTATCTCCAGTTCAATGCCTCATATTCTAAATGGCCTATCTCCAGTTCAAGTTTGAGAATTAAATAACTAAATACATTCTGGAAAAAGAATTGGCAGCGTCACTACGATTCATAACATTGAGTAAGGACAATAGTTTATTTTCTTTATTAGACAACTAGTAGCGGACTGTTGCTACTCTCATCTAAAATGAGCTAACTAGCTAGCATAAGGGATTCCATTCCAAGCACAGAGGAGTTATTGTATTTGATACAGCAACGTCGGTAGTTTCCCGACAAGCCTTTCATTCTAATAGTAGTATATCACAGTGTTGACCTTCAACAGATGCCCAGCCTTTGGCAGGAAAACATCTCAGCTGGAGGAGAATAAAAGTCTCCCACTCAATGGTGTTTCCTTTCAAGTTGAGGGCACAAAGACGTATGAATGCCACCAGGATACAGACAACAACAACAACAAAAAAGCCAAAGAGAAATATGTTGCTGAAATGACCCAAGAAGGCAGTAAGTTCAAAGACAGATCAATGTAGGTTATACCCTTTATGAGGAAGTACTAACTAACAATGGAATGTTCCTCAAGAAAATGTAAGAAGATGTGTAACGGTTGTCGTTGGTGGAAGGAGAAGAGGACCAAAGTGCAGCGTGGTACGTATTCATAATAACTTAATAAAGAATGAATACTGAAAAAAAAAAAAAAAAACACAGTTCTGGTGCGAACAAAAACACTAAACAGAAAATAACTACCCACAACCCATAGTGGGTAAACAGGCTACCTAAGTATGATTCTCAATCAGAGACAACGATCGACACCTGCCTCTGATTGAGAACCATACTAGGCCAAACACACAGAAATAGAACAACAGAACAAAACATAGAAAAACAACATAGAATGCCCACCCCAACTCACGCCCTGACCAAACTAAAATAAAGACATAAAAAAGGAACTAAGGTCAGAACGTGACAAGATGGAAGATATGATCATGATGTCAGTGATCTTCAGGTAGGAACGTTGGCGCTCTAGAAAGATGCCCGACTTTCTGACGTGGAATTCAGAGTTTGATCACCTTTCAAACGGGTTTTTCCCCAGTTGGAGCTCGTTTTAGTTCCCAGTTGTCTTGAACGCACTGAAGTCAGAAGTCGAGTTTTCTGAGTTCCAAGTTCCCAGTTGTTTTGAAAGCGGCATTTTAAAACGGGTGTCCCAACTCTGTGCTCACTAAAGATCCCATGGAACTTATTGCAGGAATATGTAATGGTGGGGTTAGGGTGGTGAGTTACCCCTGTATAGAGTAGGGTTAGGGTGGTGAGTTACCCCTGTATAGAGTAGGGTTAGGGTGGTGAGTTACCCCTGTATAGAGTAGGGTTAGGGTGGTGAGTTACCCCTGTATCGAGTGGGGTGGTGAGTTACCCCTGTATAGAGTGGGGTGGTGAGTTACCCCTGTATAGAGTGGGGTGGTGAGTTACCCCTGTATAGAGTGGGGTGGTGAGTTACCCTGTATAGAGTGGGGTGGTGAGTTACCCCTGTATAGAGTGGGGTGGTGAGTTACCCTGTATAGAGTGGGGTGGTGAGTTACCCCTGTATAGAGTGGGGTGGTGAGTTACCCATGTATAGAGTGGGGTGGTGAGTTACCCCTGTATACAGTGGGGTGGTGAGTTACCCTGTATAGAGTGGGGTGGTGAGTTACCCCTGTATAGAGTGGGGTGGTGAGTTACCCTGTATAGAGTGGGGTGGTGAGTTACCCTGTATAGAGTAGGGTGGTGAGTTACCCCTGTATAGAGTGGGGTGGTGAGTTACCCTGTATAGAGTGGGGTGGTGAGTTACCCCTGTATAGAGTGGGGTGGTGAGTTACCCCTGTATAGAGTGGGGTGGTGAGTTACCCCTGTAGAGAGTGGGGTGGTGAGTTACCCCTGTATAGAGTGGGGTTGGGGTGGTGAGTTACCCCTGTATAGAGTGGGGTGGTGAGTTACCCCTGTATAGAGTGGGGTGGTGAGTTACCCCTGTATAGAGTGGGGTGGTGAGTTACCCCTGTATAGAGTGGGGTGGTGAGTTACCCCTGTATAGAGTGGGGTGGTGAGTTACCCTGTATAGAGTGGGGTGGTGAGTTACCCCTGTATAGAGTGGGGTGGTGAGTTACCCTGTATAGAGTGGGGTGGTGAATTACCCCTGTATAGAGTGGGGTGGTGAGTTACCCCTGTATAGAGTGGGGTGGTGAGTTACCCCTGTATAGAGTGGGGTTGGGGTGGTGAGTTACCCCTGTATAGAGTGGGGTTGGGGTGGTGAGTTACCCCTGTATAGAGTGGGGTGGTGAGTTACCCCTGTATAGAGTGGGGTGGTGAGTTACCCCTGTATAGAGTGGGGTGGTGAGTTACCCCTGTATAGAATGGGGTGGTGAGTTACCCTGTATAGAGTTGGGTGGTGAGTTACCCTGTATAGAGTGGGGTGGTGAGTTACCCCTGTATAAAGTGGGGTGGTGAGTTACCCCTGTATAGAGTGGGGTGGTGAGTTACCCCTGTATAGAGTGGGGTGGTGAGTTACCCCTGTATAGAGTAGGGTTAGGGTGGTGAGTTACCCCTGTGTAGAGTGGGGTGGTGAGTTACCCCTGTATAGAGTGGGGTGGTGAGTTACCCCTTACACTGTAAAGAGATTTGAGTGACTAGAACTGTGCCATGTAATTCCAATCAATTATTAAATGATTTACCATCTTCCATAGTTTGAAGACCATGACTTTTGTACAGAGATGGAAACTTGTACACAATACCAAAAAGGTGGACTGCAAGGCTAGGTCAAGTTAAATAAATAAAATGACTGTAGGAAGTGACTAGGTGTCCTGCCCTGGCTATAGAGAGGCTTTTTATTCTCTGTTTTGGTTAGGCCAGGGTGTGAGTTTGGGTGGGCATTCTATGTCTGGTGTTCTATGTTGTCCTTGTGTTGTCTTTCTATGTCTGGCCTGGTATGGTTCTCAATCAGAGGCAGCTGTCTATCATTGTCTCTGATTGAGAATCATACTTAGGTAGCCTGTTCCCACCTGTGTTTGTGGGTAGTTGTTTCCTGTTTAGTGTTTTGTTTCACCTTTCAGGACTGTTCGTTTGTCGTTTTTTGTTGTTTTGTCAAGTGTTTCGTATTTTATAAAAAAAAATATGAACACTTACCACGCTGCACCTTGGTCCTCCTCTCCTTCTCCAGACGACAATCGTTACACTAGCAAGGCTAGGTTACGTTAAATAAATAAAACGACTGTAGGAAGTGACTAGGTGCCAAATAAAGTAACAGGTTGAAGTTTTCATCTTAAATCAAACGTAAAAATCGACCAATTTCAAACATTTACATTTCTGTGAAACAGTGTACGTTTTACTTGTGAATTACATGTTTATTTCGAAAATATATAATAATAATCTATAATCTATAATCAAGATGGATCCATTTGTTTGTCTACATGCCATTTTTAAAAACAACGCAGCTATTGGAGGAAACCTATTTTGGGTAATTACGTAATAATTAGACAAGTAATTATGATTAAGTGCAAACATGACAAGCTGAGTTTGAATAAGACATCTGATTACCACTCTGCATTTATTACGGTTGGATTTATTATATCTAATAAACAAATCATTGATGAATCATGTATTACGGTTGGTTTTACTAAATCTAATACACAACTAAATCATTGATGAACGCTAGATAAAATAAATGCATGTCTCTTGTCTGCCCCCGGAAGCCGGTCGGCGTACGCTAGGCTTGGGCGATATACCGTTTATATCGTATAACCGGGGTATTTCAAAAGTATGATTTTCGATACCATTTTTTATTTATTTTTTAAACGGGGGGTGGGGGACTCCCACCTCGTGAGGGCTGTGTGCTACACCACTGCTTATAACTATAAATTACATCTAAAATGTGTCAAATAAATTCTATCCCGATGAGGGCTCCAGCTATGTGTTTGGTTTTGCCAAATGTCTAGCCAAGTGGCTTGATGTCCAGATCAAGTTTCATGGTTACAGCAGAGACAATCAATCCCTTCCTGGAGCAAGATCCCTGTTGCCTAAATACTGTATATACAGTAATTATATATATTTTTTTTTTATAGCATCCCTTGTGTGCACTTCCGGTAATACCGTATACCCAGGTATGGTACAGAAACAGGACATCTGGATACCAGCCTACCCAATCCCTAGCATACCGCCAAACTCGTCACACTCCCTCATCTGATTGGTCGGGTAGGCTAGGCCTTCGGAATTTGCGGATGTGGTAACTAGTGACGACCCTCCCCTTCCCCCCCTTCCCCAGTCCCCCCCCCTACCCCAACTGGCACTGTTGCTAGGGGAGCAGATTCTGGGAGCCTAGCAACAGACGCGTGTCTTTTCCAGTCATGACTGAGCACAAATGTAGAGTCACGACTTCCCTCCCATTGGTTGAAGATTGTAGGCGGATGAGGCTAGCCTCCTTTTCAACTGGCCCTTCACACAAATCAAAGAGAGATTTCTCAGGCCTTTTAACTCATTAACAGAGTAACGCCCTGTGTTCCATTGACTGAGCCCATTCAGCCTTAAGACTAGACAACTACTCTATCTGCGTCTGAAATGGAACCCTACTCCCTATATAGAGCACTACTTTAGACCAGAGCCCTATGGAACCCTATTCCCTATATAGTGCACTACTTTAGACCAGAGCCCTATGGAACCCTACTCCCTATATAGAGCACTACTTTAGACCAGAGCCCTATGGAACCCTATTCCCTATATAGTGCACTACTTTAGACCAGAGCCCTATGGAACCCTATTCCCTATATAGTGCTCTACTTTAGACCAGAGCCCTATGGAACCCTATTCCCTACATAGTGCACTACTTTTGACCAGAGCCCTATGGAACCCTATTCCCTACATAGTGCACTACTTTTGACCAGAGCCCTATGGAACCCTATTCCCTACATAGTGCACTACTTTTGACCAGAGCCCTATGGAACCCTATTCCCTACATAGTGCACTACATTTGACCAGAGCCCTATGGGGAATAGAATGCCATTTGGGATATACAGCCTCACAGCCAAGGCGGGGTCTGACTCCGTGTAGCCTGCCATTGATAATGTGGACTTTGTTCAAGGAGGCAGTGGTGTGAGGATAGGTTAAAGGCTCAGTGCAGTCAAAAACGTGATTTTGCTGTGTTTTATATACATATTTCCACACTACGGGTTTGGAATAATACTGGGAAATTGTGAAAATTAGGATAATACCCTTTTAGTGTAAGAGCTGTTTGAAAAGACCGCCTGAAATTTCAGCTTGTTTTGGTGGGATGGAGTTTGTCTGTAAATGAGTTAATAGGCCAATAAGAAAGAGAGTTCCAAACCTCTCTGCCAATAACAGCTAGTTTTCAATTTTCCCCTCCCCACTCTGACCACTCCCAGACAGTCCTAACTAAATTCTTGCTTGACAAATTTCTCTTTACTAAGAAGCTATTTTGGTTTATTGTTGACCATATTAGTAAGGTACTTAATTGTTACCCAAAAATGATTTAATATTAAAATAAAAAGCCTTTATAGAACAGGTGTAGCTCTGGCAGGCTGCCTATATCTGTTACAGTGTAAACTAAGGTTGAATCAAGGGTGTGAATACTTATGTGAATGAAATATTTCAGTATTTCATTTTCAATACATTTGCAAAAAAAAAAAATATATATATATGTTTTCACTTTGTCATTATTGTGTATTGTGTGTAGATGGGGTGAGAAAAATAAACGATTTAATCCATTTTGAATTCGGGCTGTAATACAACAAAATGTGTAATACGTCACGGGGTATGAATACTTTCTGAAGGAACTGTAGCAGCTTCTACCAGAAGAACTAAACCTAGAACGACAGTGTTTTAACGATGCATCGTCAACGGCCAAAGACGCAGCATGCTTTTCCCAAAAACACCACGCAGAAAGACTGGTTTAGGATGGAAAGAAAAGCAGCAGAAAGACTGGTTTAGGATGGAAAGAAAAGCAGCAGAAAGACTGGTTTAGGATAGAAAGAAAAGCAGCAGAAAGACTAGTTTAGGATGGAAAGAAAAGCAGCAGAAAGACTGGTTTAGGATAGAAAGAAAAGCAGTAGAAAGACTGGTTTAGGATAGAAAGAAAAGCAGCAGAAAGACTGGTTTAGGATAGAAAGAAAAGCAGCAGAAAGACTGGTTTAGGATAGAAAGAAAAGCAGCAGAAAGACTGGTTTAGGTTAGAAAGAAAAGCAGCAGAAAGACTGGTTTAGGTTAGAAAGAAAAGCAGCAGAAAGACTGGTTTAGGATGGAAAGAAAAGCAGCAGAAAGACTGGTTTAGGATAGAAAGAAAAGCAGCAGAAAGACTGGTTTAGGATGGAAAGAAAAGCAGCAGAAAGACTGGTTTAGGATGGAAAGAAAAGCAGCAGAAAGACTGGTTTAGGATGGAAAGAAAAGCAGCAGAAAGACTGGTTTAGGATAGAAAGAAAAGCAGCAGAAAGACTGGTTTAGGATGGAAAGAAAAGCAGCAGAAAGACTGGTTTAGGATGGAAAGAAAAGCAGCAGAAAGACTGGTTTAGGATGGAAAGAAAAGCAGCAGAAAGACTGGTTTAGGATAGAAAAGCAGCAGAAAGACTGGTTTAGGATGGAAAGAAAAGCAGCAGAAGGTTTAGGATGGAAAGAAAAGCAGCAGAAAGACTGGTTTAGGATAGAAAGAAAAGCAGCAGAAGGTTTAGGATGGAAAGAAAAGCAGCAGAAAGTCTGGTTTAGGATGGAAAGAAAAGCAGCAGACAGACTGGTTTAGGATAGAAAGAAAAGCAGCAGAAGGTTTAGGATGGAAAGAAAAGCAGCAGAAAGACTGGTTTAGGATGGAAAGAAAAGCAGCAGAAAGACTGGGTTTAGGATAGAAAGAAAAGCAGCAGAAAGACTGGTTTAGGATGGAAAGAAAAGCAGCAGAAAGACTGGTTTAGGATGGAAAGAAAAGCAGCAGAAAGACTGGTTTAGGATGGAAAGAAAAGCAGCAGAAAGACTGGTTTAGGATGAAAAGAAAAGCAGCAGAAAGACTGGTTTAGGATGGAAAGAAAAGCAGCAGAAAGACTGGTTTAGGATGGAAAGAAAAGCAGCAGAAAGACTGGTTTAGGATGGAAAGACAAGCAGCAGAAAGACTGGTTTAGGATAGAAAGACAAGCAGCAAAAAGACTGGTTTAGGATAGAAAGAAAAGCAGAGAAGACGTGGTTTAGTGGAAGAAAAGCAGCAGAAAGACTGGTTTAGGATAGAAAGAAAAGCAGCAGAAAGACTGGTTTAGGATAGGAAAGAAAGCAGCAGAAAGACTGGTTTAGGATGGAAAGAAAAGCAGCAGAAAGACTGGTTTTAGGATAGAAAGAAAAGCAGCAGAAAGACTGGTTTAGGATGGAAAGAAAAGCAGCAGAAAGACTGGTTTAGGATGGAAAGAAAAGCAGCAGAAAGACTGGTTTAGGATAGAAAGACAAGCAGCAGAAAGACTGGTTTAGGATGGAAAGAAAAGCAGCAGAAAGACTGGTTTAGGATAGAAAGAAAAGCAGCAGAAAGACTGGTTTAGGATGGAAAGAAAAGCAGCAGAAGGTTTCGGATGGAAAGAAAAGCAGCAGAAGGTTTCGGATGGAAAGAAAAGCAGCAGAAAGACTGGTTTAGGATGGAAAGAAAAGCAGCAGAAAGACTGGTTTAGGATGGAAAGAAAAGCAGCAGAAGGTTTCGGATGGAAAGAAAAGCAGCAGAAAGTCTGGTTTAGGATGGAAAGAAAAGCAGCAGAAAGACTGGTTTAGGATGGAAAGAAAAGCAGCAGAAAGACTGGTTTAGGATGGAAAGAAAAGCAGCAGAAAGACTGGTTTAGGATAGAAAAGCAGCAGAAAGACTGGTTTAGGATGGAAAGAAAAGCAGCAGAAGGTTTAGGATGGAAAGAAAAGCAGCAGAAAGACTGGTTTAGGATAGAAAGAAAAGCAGCAGAAGGTTTAGGATGGAAAGAAAAGCAGCAGAAAGTCTGGTTTAGGATGGAAAGAAAAGCAGCAGACAGACTGGTTTAGGATAGAAAGAAAAGCAGCAGAAGGTTTAGGATGGAAAGAAAAGCAGCAGAAAGACTGGTTTAGGATGGAAAGAAAAGCAGCAGAAAGACTGGTTTAGGATAGAAAGAAAAAGCAGCAGAAAGACTGGTTTAGGATGGAAAGAAAAGCAGCAGAAAGACTGGTTTAGGATGGAAAGAAAAGCAGCAGAAAGACTGGTTTAGGATGGAAAGAAAAGCAGCAGAAAGACTGGTTTAGGATGGAAAGAAAAGCAGCAGAAAGACTGGTTTAGGATGGAAAGAAAAGCAGCAGAAAGACTGGTTTAGGATGGAAAGAAAAGCAGCAGAAAGTACTGGTTTAGGATGGAAAGACAAGCAGCAGAAAGACTGGTTTAGGATAGAAAAGACAAGCAGCAGAAAACTGGTTTAGGATAGAAAGAAAAGCAGCAGAAAGACTGGTTAGGATGGAAAGAAAAAGCAGCAGAAAGACTGGTTAGGATAGAAAGAAAAGCAGCAGAAAGACTGTGTTTAGGATAGAAAGAAAAGCAGCAGAAAGACTGGTTTAGGATGGAAAGAAAAGCAGCAGAAAGACTGGTTTAGGATGGAAAGAAAAGCGAGCAGAAAGACTGGTTTAGGATAGAAAGACAAGCAGCAGAAAGACTGGTTTAGGATGGAAAGAAAAGCAGCAGAAGACTGGTTAGGATAGAAAGAAAAGCAGCAGAAAGACTGGTGTAGGATGGAAAGAAGCAAGAAGGTTCGGATGGAAGAAAAGCAGCAGAAGTTTCGGATGGAAAGACAAGCAGCAAGAACTGGTTTCGGATGGAAAGAAAAAGCAGCAGAAAGACTGGTTTAGGATGGAAAGAAAAGCAGCAGAAAGACTGGTTTAGGATGAAAGAAAAGCAGCAGAAAGACTGGTTTAGGATAGAAAGAAAAGCAGCAGAAAGACTGGTTTAGGATGGAAAGAAAAGCAGCAGAAAGACTGGTTTAGGATAGAAAGAAAAGCAGCAGAAAGACTGGTTTAGGATAGAAAGAAAAGCAGCAGAAAGACTGGTTTAGGATAGAAAGAAAAGCAGCAGAAAGACTGGTTTAGGATAGAAAGAAAAAGCAGCAGAAAGACTGGTTTTAGGATAGAAAGAAAAGCAGCAGAAAGACTGGTTCGGATGGAAAGAAAAGCAGCAGAAAGACTGGTTTAGGATGGAAAGAAAAGCAGCAGAAAGACTGGTTTAGGATGGAAAGAAAAGCAGCAGAAAGACTGGTTTAGGATGGAAAGAAAACAGCAGAAAGGTTTAGGATGGAAAGAAAGCAGCAGAAAGACTGGTTTAGGATGGAAAGAAAAAGCAGCAGAAAAGACTGGTTTAGGATGGAAAGAAAAGCAGCAGAAAGACTGTTTAGGATGGAAAGAAAAGCAGCAGAAAGACTGGTTTAGGATAGAAAGAAAAGCAGCAGAAAGACTGGTTTAGGATAGAAAGAAAAGCAGCAGAAAGACTGGTTTAGGATAGAAAGAAAAGCAGCAGAAAGACTGGTTTAGGATAGAAAGAAAAGCAGCAGAAAGACTGGTTTAGGATGGAAAGAAAAGCAGCAGAAAGACTGGTTTAGGATGGAAAGAAAAGCAGCAGAAAGACTGGTTTAGGATAGAAAGAAAAGCAGCAGAAAGACTGGTTTAGGATAGAAAGAAAAGCAGCAGAAAGACTGGTTTAGGATAGAAAGAAAAGCAGCAGAAAGACTGGTTTAGGATGGAAAGAAAAGCAGCAGAAAGACTGGTTTAGGATAGAAAGAAAAGCAGCAGAAAGTCTGGTTTAGGATGGAAAGAAAAGCAGCAGATAGACTGGTTTAGGATAGAAAGAAAAGCAGCAGAAAGACTGGTTTAGGATGGAAAGAAAAGCAGCAGAAAGACTGGTTTAGGATAGAAAGAAAAGCAGCAGAAAGACTGGTTTAGGATGGAAAGAAAAGCAGCAGAAGACTGGTTTAGGATAGAAAGAAAAGCAGCAGAAAGACTGGTTTAGGATGGAAGAAAAAGCAGCAGAAAGACTGGTTTAGGATGGAA
>NW_024060861.1:0-19914 GCF_016432855.1 Salvelinus namaycush
TCACCGCCTCGCTGTACTTCATATCCGACCACGAGGGGACAGGTGTGGGCAGCGACCTCAACATCGACGAGACCTCCGGGATCATCACCACGGCACGCCGCCTCGACCGCGAGCAGAGGGACCACTACAGCTTCATCGCCGTCACCATGACCGGGGTCACAGTCGAAGTGTCCGTCACGGTCAACGACATCAACGACCACGCGCCGGCGTTCCTCAAGCCAAAGGCATTGCTGAAGATCCCGGAGCAGACGGCGGTGGGAACACGGGTTTCCCTGGAGCCGGCGTCGGACGCGGACCGCGATCAGCTGACCACCCAAGGATATGTGATTAAGGAAGGCAATGTGGGGCAAGCCTTCAGGCTGGAGACCAAAAGAGCTGCTAACAAGGTATGGTACAATATAGCATTGCGTAGAGTAGCATAGCATAGCGTAGAGTAGCTTAGCGTAGAGTAGCATAGCATAGCGTAGAGTAGCATAGCATAGCGTAGAGTAGCTTAGCGTAGAGTAGCTTAGCGTAGAGTAGCATAGCATAGCGTAGAGTAGCTTAGAGTAGAGTGGCATAACTCCCGAGTGGTGCAGCGGTCTAAGGCACTGCATCTCAGTGCTAGATGCGTAACTACAGACCCTGGTTTGATTCCAGGTTGTATCACAACCGGCCGTGATTGGGAGTCCCATAGGGAGGCGCACAGTTGGCCCAGCGTTGTCCGGGTTTGGCTGGAGTAGGCTGTCATTGTAAATAAGAAGTTGTTCTTAACTGACTTGCCTAGTTAAATAAAGGATAAATAAATATATAACGTATAGTAGCATAGCATATCATAACATAGCATAGTATATCATAGCATAGCATATCATATCATAGCATAGCATAGCATAGAGTAGCATAGCATATCATAGCATAGCATATCATAGCATAGCATATCATAGCATATCATATCATAGCATAGCATAGAGTAGCATAGCATATCATAGCATAGCATATCATAGCATAGCATATCATAGCATATCATATCATAGCATAGCATAGAGTAGCATAGCAAAGCACCCAGGGACACGTGATCAAGACCAAGAGACTGGTGTTAAACTGGTGTTTTACAGTAGGATATGATACTCTATTGTCCACTTTCATGGAAATCTATGTTGTAAGGCCAGTGGTACAATATACACGAAAAACAATACAGTAGCATTGGTCTCTAAGCAGTTTTCAACATAGAAATAGAATGACATGATCGGGGATTCCCCATTCAAGTCAGTGATGGACTAAAAGCAGGAAGTGTACCCATCAATCTGTGCTGTGATTTGTTGAATCAACTCAACTGACATTACAAACAAATACATTCCATTACATGAGCCACATCAGATAAACATTATTTTGAATGAACATTCTACATTACCATGGAAATGATTGCATTACTAAACAAGGCAGCCATTGTGAGAGTGTACTCATGAGTTAACCAGTCAAGTTGCCAGGGTTACAGTTTCCAAGCCTGTTCTATTCATTCTATGGTTTTCCCTCCTGTTGTTCTCACTCTTTAGGTGTTGTACCTGGACCTGGTGGTGAACGGTGTTCTGGACAGGGAGAAGAGGTCTTCGTACAGCCTGGTCCTGGAGGCCTTCGACGGGGGGAGTCCCAGACGCACCGGCCTGATGACCCTGGAGGTCTCTGTCACCGACATCAACGACCACGCCCCCGTCTTCAACCAGAGCAGATACCACGCCATCATCTCAGAGAGTTTACCACAGGGAAGCAACATACTGCAGGTATTAATGGTGGCTCAGAGGATAAAGCAAAACGTTTTGTAGACAACAACAAACAAGACACTCTAGCAGAAGGTGTACGTTAAACTTCTACTGACCTGCTGTTCTACTGACCTGCTGTTCTACTGACCTGCTGTTCTACTGACCTGCTGTTTTACTGACCTGCTGTTTTACTGACCTGCTGTTTTACTGACCTGCTGTTTTACTGACCTGCTGTTTTTCTGGCCTGCTGTTTTACTGACCTACTGTTTTACTGACCTGCTGTTTTACTGACCTGCTGTTTTACTGACCTGCTGTTTTACTGACCTGCTGTTTTACTGACCTGCTGTTTTTCTGGCCTGCTGTTTTACTGACCTACTGTTCTACTGACCTGCTGTTCTACTGACCTGCTGTTCTACTGACCTGCTGTTTTACTGACCTGCTGTTTTACTGACCTGCTGTTTTACTGACCTGCTGTTTTACTGACCTGCTGTTTTTCTGGCCTGCTGTTTTACTGACCTACTGTTTTACTGACCTGCTGTTTTACTGACCTGCTGTTTTACTGACCTGCTGTTTTACTGACCTGCTGTTTTACTGACCTGCTGTTTTTCTGGCCTGCTGTTTTACTGACCTACTGTTTTACTGACCTGCTGTTTTACTGACCTGCTGTTTTACTGACCTGCTGTTCTACTGACCTGCTGTTCTACTGACCTGCTGTTTTACTGACCTGCTGTTTTTCTGACCTGCTGTTTTACTGACCTGCTGTTTTACTGACCTGCTGTTTTTCTGACCTGCTGTTTTTCTGACCTGCTGTCTTACTGACCTGCTGTTTTACTGACCTGCTGTTCTACTGACCTGCTGTTCTACTGACCTGCTGTTCTACTGACCTGCTGTTTTACTGACCTGCTGTTCTACTGACCTGCTGTTCTACTGACCTGCTGTTTTACTGACCTGCTGTTTTACTGACCTGCTGTTCTACTGACCTGCTGTTTTTCTGACCTGCTGTTCTACTGACCTGCTGTTCTACTGACCTGCTGTTCTACTGACCTGCTGTTCTACTGACCTGCTGTTTTACTGACCTGCTGTTCTACTGACCTGCTGTTCTACTGACCTGCTGTTTTACTGACCTGCTGTTCTACTGACCTGCTGTTTTTCTGACCTGCTGTTCTACTGACCTGCTGTTCTACTGACCTGCTGTTCTACTGACCTGCTGTTCTACTGACCTGCTGTTCTACTGACCTGCTGTTTTACTGACCTGCTGTTTTTCTGACCTGCTGTTTTACTGACCTGCTGTTTTACTAACCTGCTGTTCTACTGACCTGCTGTTCTACTGACCTGCTGTTCTACTGACCTGCTGTTCTACTGACCTGCTGTTCTACTGACCTGCTGTTTTTCTGACCTGCTGTTTTACTGACCTGCTGTTCTACTGACCTGCTGTTTTACTGACCTGCTGTTTTACTGACCTGCTGTTCTACTGACCTGCTGTTCTACTGACCTGCTGTTCTACTGACCTGCTGTTCTACTGACCCGCTGTTTTACTGACCTGCTGTTCTACTGACCCGCTGTTTTACTGACCTGCTGTTTTACTGACCTGCTGTTCTACTGACCTGCTGTTCTACTGACCTGCTGTTCTACTGACCTGCTGTTCTACTGACCTTCTGTTTTACTGACCTGCTGTTCTACTGACCTGCTGTTCTACTGACCCGCTGTTTTTCTGACCTGCTGTTTTACTGACCTGCTGTTCTACTGACCTGCTGTTCTACTGACCCGCTGTTTTACTGACCTGCTGTTCTACTGACCTACTGTTCTACTGACCTGCTGTTCTACTGACCTGCTGTTCTACTGACCTGCTGTTTTACTGACCTGCTGTTCTACTGACCTGCTGTTCTACTGACCTGCTGTTTTACTGACCTGCTGTTCTACTGACCTGCTGTTTTACTGACCTACTGTTCTACTGACCTGCTGTTCTACTGACCTGCTGTTTTACTGACCTACTGTTCTACTGACCTGCTGTTCTACTGACCTGCTGTTTTACTGACCTGCTGTTCTACTGACCTGCTGTTCTACTGACCTGCTGTTCTACTGACCTGCTGTTCTACTGACCTGCTGTTTTACTGACCTGCTGTTCTACTGACCTGCTGTTCTACTGACCTGCTGTTTTACTGACCTGCTGTTTTTCTGACCTGCTGTTCTACTGACCCACTGTTTTACTGACCCGCTGTTTTACTGACCCGCTGTTTTACTGACCTGCTGTTCTACTGACCTGCTGTTCTACTGACCTGCTGTTTTACTGACCTGCTGTTCTACTGACCTGCTGTTCTACTGACCTGCTGTTCTACTGACCTGCTGTTCTACTGACCTGCTGTTTTTCCTGACCTGCTGTTTTACTGACCTGCTGTTTTACTGACCTGCTGTTCTACTGACCTGCTGTTTTACTGACCTGCTGTTTTACTGACCTGCTGTTCTACTGACCTGCTGTTCTACTGACCTGCTGTTCTACTGACCTGCTCTTCTACTGACCTGCTGTTTTTTTGACCTGCTGTTCTACTGACCTGCTGTTCTACTGACCTGCTGTTCTACTGACCTGCTGTTTTACTGACCTGCTGTTTTTCTGACCTGCTGTTTTACTGACCTGCTGTTCTACTGACCTGCTGTTCTACTGACCTGCTGTTTTACTGACCTGCTGTTTTACTGACCTGCTGTTTTTCTGACCTGCTGTTCTACTGACCTGCTGTTCTACTGACCTGCTGTTTTACTGACCTGATGTTCTACTGACCTGCTGTTCTACTGACCTGCTGTTCTACTGACCTGCTGTTCTACTGACCTGCTGTTTTTCTGACCTGCTGTTCTACTGACCTGCTGTTTTACTGACCTGCTGTTCTACTGACCTGCTGTTCTACTGACCTGCTGTTCTACTGACCTGTTGTTCTACTGACCTGTTGTTCTACTGACCTGCTGGTTTTCTGCACATCCTAGGTGTAACAGCTTCATTCAGTTGAAATTTTGAAATTGTTCCACAAATTCACACTGATAGATGTGCAGAGCAGTGGCATCTCTGACACGTGAATATATTTAGTATAGTTCTATCTAAAAAGGATAACTCTTTTAATGTTTCACCATTTTAATTTGTATGAAATTCACTGAGGAGGATGATCCTCCCCTTCCTCCTCTGAGGAGCCTCCACTGGTATAGAATACTATGTCTATTAGTGTCACGCCCTGACCGTAGATTGCTTTGTAGGTTTCTATTTTTAGTTTGGTCAGGGTGTGATGTGGGTGGGTATTCTATGTTGTAGGTCTATGTTGTCTATTTCTTTGTGTTTGGCCGTTTGTGGAACCATATTTAGGTAGCCTGTTTTCCCAGTTTCCCTGTTTTTTTTGATTATTTTCTGGTTAGTGTTTGTTGCACCTGTCAGAACTGTTCGTTGGTCGTTTTGTTGTTTTTGTTCGTGTATTCATCTTGATTAAAAGTATTATGGATACGTACCACGCTGCACTTTGGTCCTCTTCTCTTTCTCCAGACGACAATCGTGACAATTAGTTATTATAAATCTATACTGATAGTCAATCAATAATCAATCTCTCCCGTCCTGCAGGTGTTTGCGTCCGACGCTGACGAGGGAGACAACGGTCTGGTTCTGTACGAGATCAACCGTCGCCAGAGCGACCCTGACCGCTACTTCGTCATGGATACGAGGTCGGGGGTCATCACTCTGAACCGTCCGCTGGACTACGAGCTGAAGAGAGTCCACGAGCTGGTGGTACAGGCCAGAGACAACGCCAGCCACCCTGAGGTGTGTGGGGGGGTGATGGCACAATTACCATATAACCAATGGGATGAAAACCTTTAATGAAAATAAAATAATATATATATTGTTTTATGGTTATGCCGTTTATTTTATTTTCATTAAAGGTTTTTATCACAACACAATATACTATATATATATATATATATATATATATATATATATATATATATATATATATATATATATATATATATATATATATATATATATATATTTATAGTATATTTATAGTATATTGTGTATGTAGTATATATATATATATAGTATATTGTGTATGTATATATATATATATATATATATATATTTATATATATACATACACACATAGTGCATTCGGAAAGTATTAGTAGAATGGTGCCGGAGAGGATGGCTGATCTATTACGTGCTCCTAACCAACTGTGTTATTTGGTTCGTTTTTTAGCGTTGTTTGTAACTTATTTTTTTTAAACTTATTTTTGTACATAATGTTGCTGCTGTTGTCTTATAACCGAAAATAACATCTGGACATCAGAACAGCGATTACTCATCACAAACTGGTAGAAGCTTTTTTCCTTTAACGAGTCCGACGAGTCCGACGTGAAGGATATACTATGTGGAGTGAAAAAGACAGAGAAAAATGGGGACAGAGGTCGGGCTGCCTTCTGAGAATTCGTAGGCGAGCGAGTAAACCCCCACTGCCATCTGTTCTACTGGCCAACGTACAATCATTGGAAAATATCTTATGTTTCACTGAGTCGTGGCTGAACAACGACATGAACAACATACAGCCGGTGGGTTTTACACTGTATCAGCAGGATAGAACAGCAGCCTCTGGTAAGACAAGGGGTGGCAGGTTATACACTGTATCGTCAGGATAGAACAGCAGCCTCTGGTAAGACAAGGGGTGGCAGGTTATACACTGTATCGGCAGGATAGAACAGCAGCCTCTGGTAAGACAAGGGGTGACAGGTTATACACTGTATCAGCAGGATAGAACAGCAGCCTCTGGTAAGACAAGGGGTGGTGGGTTATACACTGTATCAGCAGGATAGAACAGCAGCCTCTGGTAAGACAAGGGGTGGCAGGTTATACACTGTATCAGCAGGATAGAACAGAAGCCTCTGGTAAGACAAGGGGTGACAGGTTATACACTGTATCAGCAGGATAGAACAGCAGCCTCTGGTAAGACAAGGGGTGGTGGGTTATACACTGTATCAGCAGGACAGAACAGCAGCCTCTGGTAAGACAAGGGGTGGCAGGTTATACACTGTATCAGCAGGATAGAACAGCAGCCTCTGGTAAGACAAGGGGTGGGGGGTTATACACTGTATCAGCAGGATAGAACAGCAGCCTCTGGTAAGACAAGGGGTGGCAGGTTATACACTGTATCAGCAGGACAGAACAGCAGCCTCTGGTAAGACAAGGGGTGGCAGGTTATACACTGTATCGTCAGGATAGAACAGCAGCCTCTGGTAAGACAAGGGGTGGCAGGTTATACACTGTATCGGCAGGATAGAACAGCAGCCTCTGGTAAGACAAGGGGTGGCAGGTTATACACTGTATCGGCAGGATAGAACAGCAGCCTCTGGTAAGACAAGAGGTGGCAGGTTATACACTGTATCGGCAGGATAGAACAGCAGCCTCTGGTAAGACAAGGGGTGGCAGGTTATACACTGTATCGGCAGGATAGAACAGCAGCCTCTGGTAAGACAAGAGGTGGCAGGTTATACACTGTATCGGCAGGATAGAACAGCAGCCTCTGGTAAGACAAGGGGTGGCAGGTTATACACTGTATCGGCAGGATAGAACAGCAGCCTCTGGTAAGATAAGGGGTGGCAGGTTATACACTGTATCGGCAGGATAGAACAGCAGCCTCTGGTAAGACAAGGGGTGGCAGGTTATACACTGTACCGGCAGGATAGAACAGCAGCCTCTGGTAAGACAAGGGGTGGCAGGTTATACACTGTACCGGCAGGATAGAACAGCAGCCTCTGCTAAGACAAGAGGTGGCAGGTTATACACTGTATCGGCAGGATAGAACAGCAGCCTCTGGTAAGACAAGGGGTGGCAGGTTATACACTGTACCGGCAGGATAGAACAGCAGCCTCTGGTAAGACAAGGGGTGGCAGGTTATACACTGTACCGGCAGGATAGAACAGCAGCCTCTGGTAAGACAAGGGGTGGCAGGTTATACACTGTATCGGCAGGATAGAACAGCAGCCTCTGGTAAGACAAGGGGTGGCAGGTTATACACTGTATCGGCAGGATAGAACAGCAGCCTCTGGTAAGACAAGGGGTGGCAGGTTATACACTGTATCAGCAGGATAGAACAGCAGCCTCTGGTAAGACAAGGGGTGGCAGGTTATACACTGTACCGGCAGGATAGAACAGCAGCCTCTGGTAAGACAAGGGGTGGCAGGTTATACACTGTACCGGCAGGATAGAACAGCAGCCTCTGGTAAGACAAGGGGTGGCAGGTTATACACTGTATCGGCAGGATAGAACAGCAGCCTCTGGTAAGACAAGGGGTGGCAGGTTATACACTGTATCGGCAGGATAGAACAGCAGCCTCTGGTAAGACAAGGGGTGGCAGGTTATACACTGTATCAGCAGGATAGAACAGCAGCCTCTGGTAAGACAAGGGGTGGCAGGTTATACACTGTATCGGCAGGATAGAACAGCAGCCTCTGGTAAGACAAGGGGTGGCAGGTTATACACTGTATCGGCAGGATAGAACAGCAGCCTCTGGTAAGACAAGGGGTGGCAGGTTATACACTGTATCGGCAGGATAGAACAGCAGCCTCTGGTAAGACAAGGGGTGGCAGGTTATACACTGTATCAGCAGGATAGAACAGCAGCCTCTGGTAAGACAAGGGGTGGCAGGTTATACACTGTATCAGCAGGATAGAACAGCAGCCTCTGGTAAGACAAGGGGTGGCAGGTTATACACTGTATCAGCAAGATAGAACAGCAGCCTCTGCTAAGACAAGGGGTGGCAGGTTATACACTGTATCAGCAGGATAGAACAGCAGCCTCTGGTAAGACAAGGGGTGGCAGGTTATACACTGTATCAGCAGGATAGAACAGCAGCCTCTGGTAAGACAAGGGGTGGTGGGTTTTACACTGTATCGGCAGGATAGAACAGCAGCCTCTGGTAAGACAAGGGGTGGCAGGTTATACACTGTATCAGCAGGATAGAACAGCAGCCTCTGGTAAGACAAGGGGTGGCAGGTTATACACTGTATCAGCAGGATAGAACAGCAGCCTCTGGTAAGACAAGGGGTGGCAGGTTATACACTGTATCAGCAAGATAGAACAGCAGCCTCTGGTAAGACAAGGGGTGGCAGGTTATACACTGTATCAGCAGGATAGAACAGCAGCCTCTGGTAAGACAAGGGGTGGCAGGTTATACACTGTATCAGCAGGATAGAACAGCAGCCTCTGGTAAGACAAGGGGTGGCAGGTTATACACTGTATCAGCAGGATAGAACAGCAGCCTCTGGTAAGACAAGGGGTGGCAGGTTATACACTGTATCAGCAGGATAGAACAGCAGCCTCTGGTAAGACAAGGGGTGGCAGGTTATACACTGTATCAGCAAGATAGAACAGCAGCCTCTGGTAAGACAAGGGGTGGCAGGTTATACACTGTATCAGCAGGATAGAACAGCAGCCTCTGGTAAGACAAGGGGTGGCGGGTTATACACTGTATCGGCAGGATAGAACAGCAGCCTCTGGTAAGACAAGGGGTGGCAGGTTATACACTGTATCGGCAGGATAGAACAGCAGCCTCTGGTAAGACAAGGGGTGGCAGGTTATACACTGTATCAGCAGGATAGAACAGCAGCCTCTGGTAAGATAAGGGGTGGCGGGTTATACACTGTATCGGCAGGATAGAACAGCAGCCTCTGGTAAGACAAGGGGTGGCAGGTTATACACTGTATCGGCAGGATAGAACAGCAGCCTCTGGTAAGACAAGGGGTGGCAGGTTATACACTGTATCGGCAGGATAGAACAGCAGCCTCTGGTAAGACAAGGGGTGGCAGGTTATACACTGTACCAGCAGGATAGAACAGCAGCCTCTGGTAAGACAAGGGGTGGCAGGTTATACACTGTATCAGCAGGATAGAACAGCAGCCTCTGGTAAGACAAGGGGTGGCAGGTTATACACTGTATCAGCAGGATAGAACAGCAGCCTCTGGTAAGACAAGGGGTGGCAGGTTATACACTGTATCGGCAGGATAGAACAGCAGCCTCTGGTAAGACAAGGGGTGGCAGGTTATACACTGTATCGGCAGGATAGAACAGCAGCCTCTGGTAAGACAAGGGGTGGCGGTCTATGTATATTTGTAAACAACAGATGGTGTACGATATCTAAGGAAGTCTCGAGGTTTTGCTCGCCTGAGGTAGAGTATCTCATGATAAGCTGTAGACCACACTATCTACCAAGAGAATTTTCATCTGTATTTTTCGTAGCTGTCTACATACCCCCACAGACCGATGCTGGCACTAAGACCGCACTCAATGAGCTGTATAAGGCCATAAGCGGGAATGATATCCTTTTTTTTTTTAAACGTTCAATAGTCTCCATGTGAAAAGATGAGTGTGATGGTGTTGGTTCCACCCAGAGGTTAGGAACACATTCAATATTAAACATGTAATACAGCGTACCTAGCAACATGGATGTGCTGACGACAGTCAAAACAGAACAGTGAAGATGTCATTTTATCTGATTAGCATTAATAAACACATGTCTGTAAACGTTTCTTCTGTAATGGTACAATGCCATCAAATGAAGGTTTCTTCTGTAATGGTACAATGCCATCAAATGAAGGTTTCTTCTGTAATGGTACAATGCCATCAAATGAAGGTTTCTTCTGTAATGGTACAATGCCATCAAATGAAGGTTTCTTCTGTAATGGTACAATGCCATCAAATAAAGGTTTCTTCTGTAATGGTACAATGCCATCAAATAAAAGTTTCTTCTGTAATGGTACAAAGCCATCAAATGAAGGTTTCTTCTGTAATGGTACAATGCCATCAAATAAAAGTTTCTTCTGTAATGGCACAATGCCATCAAATAAAGGTTTCTTCTGTAATGGTACAAAGCCATCAAATGAAGGTTTCTTCTGTAATGGTACAATGTCATCAAATAAAGGTTTCTTCTTTAATGGCACAATGCCATCAAATAAAGATTTCTTCTGTAATGGTACAAAGCCATCAAATGAGGTTTCTTCTGTAATGGTACAATGTCATCAAATAAAGGTTTCTTCTTTAATGGCACAATGCCATCAAATAAAGGTTTCTTCTGTAATGGTACAATGCCATCAAATAAAGGTTTCTTCTGTAATGGTACAATGCCATCAAATGACACTTGTGCCAGTTATTGTTTTGCTAATTGTGGACACTTCCTGTGGACCCTTCCTGTGGACCCTTCCTGTGGACAGTTTGAAGTGTCCTTTGAGTCTCTCTCTGTTTGCTCTGGAACTTTTACAGGAAGGAGGTTAATTTCTCTTCTCTCTCCCACTTCCTCTCCATTTTAATGACTAGCTACTGTTGTTTTGTCATCCAGGTGACCAACGCCTTCGTCACCATCCACGTCCGAGACTACAACGACAACCAACCCACCATGACCATCATCTTCCTCAGCGAAGACGGCTCGCCGCGTATCTCCGAAGGCGCCCAGCCCGGCCAGTATGTGGCACGCATCTCGGTGACCGACCCCGACTACGGAGAATACGCTAACGTTAACGTTTCGCTCGAGGGAGGGGATGGGAAGTTCGCCCTGACCACCAAGGACAGTATTATCTATCTGATCTGTGTGGACCAGGTGTTGGACCGCGAGGAGAGGGACACGTACGAGCTGAGAGTGATGGCAACAGACGCAGGCACCCCTCCTCTCAGGGCTGAGTCGTCCTTTACTATCCAGGTCACTGATGTGAATGATAATCCACCACTCTTCGACCAGCAGGCTTACAAACAGACCATCCCGGAGGTCGTCTACCCAGGATCCTTTGTGCTCCAAGTGACGGCCCGGGACAAGGACCAGGGGCCCAATGGGGACATCCGATACAGCCTCCTCAAAGACAAAAAGAGCCACTCCGATTGGTTCTCCATCGACCCAGTGACGGGGATCATCACCACGGCGATGGCACTGGATTATGAGTCGGAGCCAGCGCCCAGCGTGACGGTGGTTGCCACGGACAACGGGCGGCCTCCTATGTCGTCGACGGCGAGGGTTGCCGTGGTGCTGCAGGATGTAAACGATAACGAGCCTGTGTTCCCTAGTAACTTCTACAACGTTACGATCAAGGAGAATACGGCAGTCGGGACCTGCTTCTTAGAGGTAGGAACAGCTCTGTCTGTCTGTCTGTCTGTCTGTCTGTCTGTCTGTCTGTCTGTCTGTCTGTCTGTCTGTCTGTCTGTCTGTCTGTCTGTCTGTCTGTCTGTCTGTCTGTCTGTCTGGCTGGCTGGCTGTCTGGCTGGCTGGCTGGCTGGCTGGCTGGCTGTCTGTCTGTCTGTCTGTCTGTCTGTCTGTCTGTCTGTCTGTCTGTCTGTCTGTCTGTCTGTCTATCTCTCACTGCTATCTTGCTGTTCTTCCTGTGGATAAATTGAGCATTATAATAAGAGCAGCAGCTGTGATGTGTGTGTAGCATGAATATATATGTGTGTGTGTGTGTGTGTGTGTGTATGTGTGTGTGTGTGTGTGTGTGTGTGTGTGTGTGTGTGTGTGTGTGTGTGTGTGTGTGTGTGTGTGTGGACGAGTGAGTGCATGAGTGCTAAGGTGTGGAGAATCGGAGCAGGTGTTCAGCAGTCTGATGGCTTGTAGATATAAACTGTCTCTGAGCCTGTTGGTATCAGACCTCGTGCTCCGATACATCTTCCCAACATTAAGGGTGAGAACAGCTCGTGACTGGGGTGTGTGTGGTCCTTGGTGATGCTGCGGGCCTTCCTCAGGCATAGTTTAGATTAGATATCTTGGATGGGTGGGAGAACGTTCCCGGTGATTTACTGGGCCGTCTTCACCACCCGCTGGAGGGCCTTGCGGTCGTGGACGGAGCAATTCCTGTACCGGGCCTTGATGCAACAGGTCAGGACGCTCTCGATGGTGCAGCGGTAGTATTTGGAAAGGACTCAGGGCTTCATGCCGAAATTCTTCAGCTGCCTTAGGAAGTAGAGACGCTGTTGCGCCCTCTTGACAAGAGTGGTGGGGGTGTCGGTCGATGACAAGTCCTCTGTGATGTGGACGCCAAGGAATTTCAAAACGTGTGACTTCCTCTACTGCAGTCTCGTTAATGTGGTACGGGGCATGTTCCTTTCTCTGCTTCCTGGAAGTCAACGATCATCGTCTTTATTAACGTTGAGGAAGAGGTTGTTGTCCTGGCACCACAATGCCAGTTCACTTACCTCCTCCCTACAGGCTGACCCTACAGGTTATCAGACCTACAACCGTGGTGTCGTCATGGAGACTAGATGATGGCGTTGGTGTGGTGCAAAGCAACACAGTCGTGGGTGAACAGGGACTACAGCAGAGGGCTGAGGACACACCCTTGAGGTGCCCCTGTTTTAAGAGTCAGGTACTAGGGTACCATTTGAGACGCAGCCAACAAGATCTCATAGTGTCCCTTCGTAATTCGACGTATTATGGGTGAACGTCTATTTGTGACGCATTAATTCCATGTAGTTACAGGGTTAATTCTGAGTGTTTACCGGGTTAATTCTCCATGGTTACAGGGTTAATTCTGAGTGTTTACCGGGTTAATTCTCCATGGTTACAGGGTTAATTCTGAGTGTTTACCGGGTTAATTCTCCATGGTTACAGGGTTATTCTGAGTGTTACAGGGTTAATTCTGAGTAGTTACAGGGTTAATTCTGAGTGTTTACCGGGTTAATTCTCCATGGTTACAGGGTTATTCTGAGTGTTACAGGGTTAATTCTGAGTAGTTACAGGGTTAATTCTGAGTGGCTACAGGGTTAATTCTGAGTAGTTACAGGGTTAATTCCATGTAGTTACAGGGTTAATTCTGAGTAGTTACAGGGTTAATTATGAGTGGTTACAGGGTTAATTCTGAGTAGTTACAGGGTTAATTCCATGTAGTTATAAGGTTAATTCCATGTAGTTACAGGGTTAATTCTGAGTAGTTACAGGGTTAATTCCATGTAGTTACAGGGTTAATTCTGATTAGTTACAGGGTTAATTCTGAGTGGTTACAGGGTTAATTCTGTGGGGTTACAGGGTTAATTCTGAGTGGTTACAGGGTTAATTCTGAGTAGTTACAGGGTTAATTCTGAGTGGTTACAGGGTTAATTCTGAGTAGTTACAGGGTTAATTCTGAGTGGTTACAGGGTTAATTCTGAGTGGTTACAGGGTTAATTCTGAGTGGTTACAGGGTTAATTCTGAGTGGTTACAGGGTTAATTCTGAGTAGTTACAGGGTTAATTCCACGTTGTTACAGGGTTAATTCCACGTTGTTACAGGGTTAATTCCACGTGGTTACAGCGCCACGTTACAGGGCCACGTTACAGGGACATGAGTGCAGAGGAAGGCATATATCCTTCCTCTTCCTCTGTCAGTTTCTAGTGATCAGGCTGATTTTATTACGCTAGCTAGCAGCACTCTGAGATGATGAAGAGAAGTGGGCTAGGAGAAACACTGGACAGACCTGGAATGTGTTCTTATTGGGAAGAAATAGGGATTTATAAGGGTTTATAAAAGAGAGGGAGGGGGAGTGAACCAGACAGAGACAGAAGGAGAGATGGAGAGAGAGAAAGAGAGTGGGAGACAGCGTGAGAGAGAGAAAGAGGGAAAGAGAGAGTTCACCTGCATTCCTTAAGCTGTAGTCAGCCAGTCAGTGAAGAGATTTACTCTGTGCTACTGTAACCATGTCCTTTCCTTCACCTCCAACTCAGAGGGTTGCTATGGCAACGGAGACATCAGCGTTAGGGTGAGACCTCAAAATTACGCCGCTATCTCACAGTAGCTTGACTGCGTTGCTTTCATCCCTACCCTTATAATTGTAGGACACTTTAGGGTTGTTATGCAAGGGGATGAAAGCAAGTCTGTCAAGCTACCGTGAGATATCTCCGTCCCAAATGCCACCCTATTCCCTATTCCCTATAGGGCCATGGGCAAAAGTAGTGCACTATGTAGGGAATAGGGTGCCATAGGGCTCTGGTCTAAAGTAGTGCACTATGTAGGGAATTGGGTGCCCTTTGGGATACAGACCATGCATCGTTTACTCCACCTATTTTCTTAGGTTGTTTTTGCCTTTCTGCTGAAGGAGGGAGGAGAGAGGAGAGGAGAGGAGAGGAGAGGAGAGGAGAGGAGAGGAGAAAGGGAGGAAATGAGAGAGGGAGGAGAGGAGAGAGGGAGGAGAGGGGAGAAGAGAGGAGAGGAGAGAGGGAGGAGAGGAGAGGAGAGAGGAGAGGAGAGAGGGAGGAGAGGGAAGAAGAGAGGAGAGGAGAAAGGGAGGAAAGGAGAGAGGGAGGAGAGGAGAGAGGGAGGAGAGGGGAGAAGAGAGGAGAGGAGAAAGGAGGATAGGAGAGGCGAGAGGAGAGGAGAGAGGGAGGAGATGGGAGAAGAGAGGAGAGGAGAGAGGGAGGAGAGAGGGAGGAGAGAGGGAGGAGAGGAGAGAGGGAGGAGAGGAGGGAGGAGAGGAGAGAGGGAGGATAGGAGAGAGGGAGGAGAGGATAGGAGAGAGGGAGGAGAGGAGAGGATAGGAGAGAGGGAGGAGAGGAGAGGATAGGAGAGAGGGAGGAAGAAAGAAAGAAGGAAGGGGGGAGAAAATGACATGTTTTTCTTTTCTTTTCTTTTTATAGAATGTACTGTGTTATAGACTTCAAAGCTGTGAAGTTACCGCCCGGCCGCTCCAGCCCAAGCCACTCTGAATTGCTTCCAGCACAACTGGGTTTAGATAAATAGTGGAATTCCACATTGTTGTTGCAGGTTCATTTACCTGTTATTTGGACAGGGAGGTTGGTCTGTGCTGAGGAGGAATCTGGCATATAAAGGAGGAGAAGAGAGGAGAGAAGAGAAAGAAGGGAAGAGAGGAGAGAGGGAAGAGATGAGAGACGGAAGAGAGGAGAGGAGAGGGGGAAGGGAGAGGAGAGGAGAGGAGAGGAGAGAGGGAAGAGATGAGAGACGGAAGAGAGGAGAGGAGAGGGAGAAGAAGAGAGAGGGAGGAGAGAGGGAGGGAAGAGATGGGGAAAGGGATGTAAAGATGGGGAAAGGGAGGGAAGAGGGAATCTGGTAAATCAGGCATCTTATTTTGATCTGTTCTGTTTTCCGTCAAAAGACAAAAGAAACCAGATACAAAAATCCAGTGTGTGATACAGTTGTTGCCAAGTCAACTGCCTCATAATCCTACTCTCTGTTTTTCTCCCAGCTAATTACAGCCAACAGTTCTCTTGTCGTTTCCAACCATAATCCCATGTCTCTGTTAGATTTCCAGCTAATTACAGCCAACAGTTCTCCTGCCGTTTCCAACCATAATCCCATGCCTCTGTTATTCTCCTAGCTAATTACAGCCAATAGTTATCCTGCCGTTTCCAACCATAATCCCATGCCTCTGTTATTCTCCTAGCTAATTACAGCCAATAGTTATCCTGCCGTTTCCAACCATTGTCCCATGCCTCTGTTATTCTCCTAGCTAATTACAGCCAATTGTTATTCTCCTAGCTAATTACAGCCAATAGTTATCCTGCCGTTTCCAACCATAATCCCATGCCTCTGTTATTCTCCTAGCTAATTACAGCCAATTGTTATTCTCCTAGCTAATTACAGCCAATAGTTATCCTGCCGTTTCCAACCATAATCCCATGCCTCTGTTATTTTCCCAGCTAATTACAGGCACTTTTTCTCCTGGTGTTTCCAACCATAATCCCTTGCAAGACATCACGGGTGGTTTTCCAAAACTCTTGGGAGGGAGGGAGGAATGGAGGGATGGAGGGATGGAGGGAGGGATGGAGGGATGGAGGGAGGGAGGGAGGGAGGGAAGGAGGGATGGAAGGAGGGAGGGATGGAGGGGGAGAGGGTTTGATTTATTAGGGTCCCCAATGTCGACAGCTAGTTGTGTGTAAAGCATATTAGTCTGTTGTTTAAAAAAAAATCTGCTGTGACGTTGTTGATTCCCATACAATTCAACTCACCCAGCTGTCTGTTAGCCAATGACCACAAAGTTGAGCAGATGTGTAGTACTTCTCTCTATCTCAAACACACTGAAGTCACAATGGAACTTCTCCTACTCTGGGCAACAGGAACTGGCTCCAACGTGACATAGCTGAGTTAGCATAATAGATAGAAACTAAAGGTGTGAGGTCACGCTATGACCTCTTCCACCCTTAGTTGATATGTCTGGTTGTTTTGGCACTGAGGTTTCTGAGTGGGATTGTTTGTCACGTCAACTCTGACATCTGAAAAGGAAAGTAGAGATGTTGGCATTTCAGAATGATATCAACAATGATGTTAAATTGAAAATGTTGTTTTTCCCCGGGAAAAGGTAAACCCCTTGTGTGTTTGTTGGTTAGTACGAGGTGTCTCCAACCGTCTCTCTCTCTCTCTCTGTCTCTCTCTCTATTCAATTCAATTCAAGGGGCTTTATTGGCATGGGAAACATGTGTTAACATTGCCAAAGCAAGTGAGGTAGATAATATACAATATACAATCTCTCTCTCTCTCTCTCTCTCTCTCTCTCTCTCTCTCGCTCTCTCTCTCTTTCTCTCTCTCTCTCTCTCTCTCTCTCTCTCTCTCTCTCTCTCTCTCTCTCTCTCTCTCTCTCTCTCTCCCCCAGTACAGTAAGTCTACTAGTGTTTCCTGCCAACCACTCTATCCTACCGGTCTAGCCAACCGGTCTATCCTACTGGTCTGTCCTACTGGTCTAGCCAACCGGTCTATCCTACTGGTCTGTCCTACTGGTCTAGCCAACCGGTCTAGCCAACTGGTCTGTCCTACCGGTTTAGCCAACCGGTCTGTCCTACCGGTCTATCCTACTGGTCTGTCCTACCGGTCTAGCCAACCGGTCTGTCCTACCCGGTCTGTCCTACTGGTCTGTCCTACCGGTCTAGCCAATCGGTCTGTCCTACCGGTCTAGCCAACCGGTCTGTCCTACCCGGTCTGTCCTACTGGTCTGTCCTACCGGTCTAGCCAATCGGTCTGTCCTACCGGTCTAGCCACCCGGTCTATCCTACCGGTCTATCCTACCAGTTTATCCTGTAAGTCTGTCCTGTAAGTCTTTCCTACCTGTTTATCAAATAAAATAAAATAAAAGTTTATTTGTCACGTGCGCCGAATACAACAGGTGTAGGTAGACCTTACAGTGAAATGCTGAATACAACAGGTGTAGGTAGACCTAACAGTGAAATGCTGAATACAACAGGTGTAGGTAGACCTTACAGTGAAATGCTTACTTACAGGCTCTAACCAACAGTGCAATTTTTAAGTAAAAAAAAGGTATTAGGTGAAGAATAGATAAGTAAAGAAATAAAAACAACAGTAAAAAGACAGTGAAAAATAACAGTAGCGAGGCTATAAACAGTAGCGAGGCTATATACAGTAGAGAGGCTATATACAGTAGTGAGGCTATATACAGGCACCGGTTAGTCGGGCTGATTGAGGTAGTATGTACATGTAGATATGGTTAAAGTGACTATGCATATATGATGAACAGAGAGTAGCAGTAGCGTAAAAGAGGGGTTGGGGGGTGATGGGACACAATGCAGATAGTCCGGGTAGCAAATGTGCAGGGGCACTGGATGGTCGGGCCAATTGAGGTAGTATGTACATGAATGTATAGTTAAAGTGACTATGCATATATGATAAACAGAGAGTAGCAGCAATGTAAAAGAGGGGTTGGAGGGGGGCAGGAGTGTTCAGGAGTCTTATGGCTTGGGGGTAAAAACTGTTGAGAAGCCTTTTGGTCCTAGACTTGGCGCTCCGGTACCGTACAGTCTATGCCACCAGTTTCTCCAACCGGTATTGGCCCATTGATAGGAAGCTGCTTATCAGACTCCACTATTGACCTGAGTAATACTGTGTAATGTTTACTTAGCCCCAACACAAAGGACTTATTTATTTCTAGGCTTCCCTGTCTGCCTCCACTGCCACTTCCTCTCAGCAATTCCCAGGCCAGCGGCGCTTTGTGTCGGTGGACTGGACCCTCCTGTCTTATGTGTTGCGTGTGACGGGTCTCAGTGAAGGGTGGAACACGTGAATAACATGCTAAATAACACAGTAGTCTTCAACATCTTCATTCATAATTCCCCTTTAAAGATTCATTTGTGCTTAAGTCTGAGTGATGAGATGATGTCACTCCAGTCTGAGTGGTGGGATGATGTCACTCCAGTCTGAGTGATGAGATGATGTCACTCCAGTCTGAGTGATGAGATGATGTCACTCCAGTCTGAGTGATGGGATGATGTCACTCCAGTCTGAGTGATGAGAGGATGTCACTCCAGTCTGAGTGGTGGGATGATGTCACTCCAGTCTGAGTGATGAGATGATGTCACTCCAGTCTGAGTGATGAGATGATGTCACTCTGAGTGATGAGATGATGTCACTCCAGTCTGAGTGGTGAGATGATGTCACTCCAGTCTGAGTGATGAGATGATGTCACTCCAGTCTGAGTGATGGGATGATGTCACTCCAGTCTGAGTGATGATATGATGTCACTCCAGTCTGAGTGATGAGATGATGTCACTCCAGTCTGAGTGATGATATGATGTCACTCCAGTCTGAGTGATGGGATGATGTCACTCCAGTTTGAGTGATGGGATGATGTCACTCCAGTCTGAGTGGTGAGATGATGTCACTCCAGTCTGAGTGATGAGATGATGTCACTCCAGTCTGAGTGATGATATGATGTCACTCCAGTCTGAGTGATGGGATGATGTCACTCCAGTCTGAGTGATGGGATGATGTCACTCCAGTTTGAGTGATGGGATGATGTCACTCCAGTCTGAATGATGAGATGATGTCACTCCAGTCTGAGTGATGAGATGATGTCACTCCAGTCTGACTGATGAGTTAGAGCGTTGGCTCAGTAACCGTAAAGGCAGGTAGCCTAGTGGTTAGAGCGTTGCCTCAGTAACCGTAAAGGCAGGTAGCCTAGTGGTTAGAGCGTTGGCTCAGTAACCGTAAAGGCAGGTAGCCTAGTGGTTAGAGTGTTGGTTCAGTAACTGTAAAGGCAGGTAGCCTAGTGGTTAGAGCGTTGGCTCAGTAACCGTAAAGACAGGTAGCCTAGTGGTTAGAGCGTTGGCTCAGTAACCGTAAAGGCAGGTAGCCTAGTGGTTAGAGTGTTGCCTCAGTAACCATAAAGGCAGGTAGCCTAGTGGTTAGAGTGTTGCCTCAGTAGCTGTAAAGGCAGGTAGCCTAGTGGTTAGAGTGTTGGCTCAGTAACCGTA
>NW_024060862.1:0-19892 GCF_016432855.1 Salvelinus namaycush
CCCCCCCTCTCTCTCTCTCTCTGTCTCTCTCTGTCTGTCTGTCTGTCTGTCTGTGTGTATCAGTATCTGGAGTTCTGTGATGAGATACTGGTGTTGGAGAGTGGACAGATAAAGGAGTCCGGGACACACAAAGCTCTGATGAAAGCTGAAGGCCGGTACGCACAGATGATCAACAACTTCCAGACGGAGCATTCCCAGGTAAGATCTCCCGTTATCCACCTCTACCTCTGGGTACGCACAGATGATCAACAACTTCCAGACGGAGCATTCCCAGGTAAGATCTCCCGTTATCCACCTCTACCTCTGGATACGCACAGATGATCAACAACTTCCAGACGGAGCATTCCCAGGTAAGATCTCCCGTTATCCACCTCTACCTCTGGATACGCACAGAGGATCAACAACTTCCAGACGGAGCATTCACAGGTAAGAACTCCCGTTATCCATCTCTACCTCTGGATACGCACAGATGATCAACAACTTCCAGACGGAGCATTCACAGGTAAGATCTCCCGTTATCCACCTCTACCTCTGGATACGCACAGATGATCAACAACTTCCAGACGGAGCATTCACAGGTAAGATCTCCCGTTATCCACCTCTACCTCTGGATACGCACAGAGGATCAACAACTTCCAGACGGAGCATTCACAGGTAATATCTCCCGTTATCCACCTCTACCTCTGGATACGTACAGAGGATCAACAACTTCCAGACGGAGCATTCCCAGGTAAGATCTCCCGTTATCCACCTCTACCTCTGGATACGCACAGAGGATCAACAACTTCCAGACGGAGCATTCACAGGTAAGATCTCCCGTTATCCACCTCTACCTCTGGATACGTACAGAGGATCACCAACTTCCAGACGGAGCATTCACAGGTAAGATCTCCCGTTATCCACCTCTACCTCTGGTACATTCACAGGTAAGATCTCCCGTTATCCACCTCTACCTCTGGATACTCACAGAGGATCACCAACTTCCAGACGGAGCATTCACAGGTAAGATCTCCCGTTATCCACCTCTACCTCTGGTACATTCCCAGGTAAGATCTCCCGTTATCCACCTCTACCTCTGGTACATTCCCAGGTAAGATCTCCCGTTATCCTCCTCTACCTCTGGGTACGCACAGAGGATCAACAACTTCCAGACGGAGCATTCACAGGTAAGATCTCCCGTTATCCACCTCTACCTCTGGGTACGCACAGAGGATCAATAACTTCCAGACGGAGCATTCACAGGTAAGATCTCCCGTTATCCACCTCTACCTCTGGATACGTACAGAGGATCAACAACTTCCAGACGGAGCATTCACAGGTAAGATCTCCCGTTATCCACCTCTACCTCTGGATACGTACAGAGGATCACCAACTTCCAGACGGAGCATTCACAGGTAAGATCTCCCGTTATCCACCTCTACCTCTGGTACATTCACAGGTAAGATCTCCCGTTATCCACCTCTACCTCTGGATACTCACAGAGGATCACCAACTTCCAGACGGAGCATTCACAGGTAAGATCTCCCGTTATCCACCTCTACCTCTGGTACATTCCCAGGTAAGATCTCCCGTTATCCACCTCTACCTCTGGTACATTCCCAGGTAAGATCTCCCGTTATCCTCCTCTACCTCTGGGTACGCACAGAGGATCAACAACTTCCAGACGGAGCATTCACAGGTAAGATCTCCCGTTATCCACCTCTACCTTTGGGTACGCACAGAGGATCAATAACTTCCAGACGGAGCATTCACAGGTAAGATCTCCCGTTATCCACCTCTACCTCTGGATACGTACAGAGGATCAACAACTTCCAGACGGAGCATTCACAGGTAAGATCTCCCGTTATCCACCTCTACCTCTGGTTTCAGAGCCAATAGATACGAAGGGTGTAGCCAAGAGGAACTGTCATGTTTTATTCCTCATTGACTACAGCAACAAGTCCAATTCAATATCCAAGAACATTATTAGGATCAGTCCACCTGGAGGAGACTATGTCCAGTCTAGATATCATGTATCATGTTTTAGTCTAGTTTATTAGGATCAGTCCACCTGGAGGAGACCATGTCCAGTCTAGATATCATGTTTTAGTCTAGTTTATTAGGATTAGTCCACCTGGAGGAGACTATGTCCAGTCTAGATATCATGTATCATGTTTTAGTCTAGTTTATTAGGATCAGTCCACCTGGAGGAGACTATGTCCAGTCTATATATCATGTATCATGTTTTAGTCTAGTTTATTAGGATCAGTCCACCTGGAGGAGACTATGTCCAGTCTATGTCAGGACCCGGTGTGAGAAACAGTCACTAATAGTCGGCAGAACCCAGAAGATGAGGCAGACACAGCACTACTAGAGAAGGTGGTTTAATCAAGGTAAAAGATCTTCAGGCAAAAATATAAATCCACAACGTCAAAAGTAAAGCCAAGAGAAAAAATGGATATCCTCCAAAATACAAAGAAAATCCACAAAGAGGTAAGAACAGCAGGGAAAAAAACAAACCTCAAAAGACTAATCAAAAATAAACAAGAACAAAACCAGAGTACCTCTGGAAAATCCAACAAGAGAAATATATGTTCACAGCATGGCTGGGGCTGGGTGCTAACATACAAACACAGAGCAAAGAACTGAGGAACACTCAGGGTTTAAATACCTACAAGACAATGAGGCACAGGTGCAAACAATAACTGGAACAAGGGAAAAACAAAAGGTTCAAAAAGGCGCAATGGGAGCATCTAGTGACCAAAACCTGAATAGTCCTGGCCAAAACCTGACAGAATCCCCCTCCTAGGAACGACTCCTGACGTTCCTACCAGCCTTCTCAGGGTGGAGGGCCCTGAACTGACGAATGAGGTCAGGGTCCAGTATGTCTTTGGCAGGAACCCAGGAGCGCTCCTCGGGACCGTAGCCTTCCCAGTCCACCAGATACTGCCAGGACCGCTGCACCCGGCGGGAATCCAGTATCCGATGGACGGTATAAGCCGACTGGCCTCCGATGACACGGGGCGGAGGGGGAGGTCTGCCTGCCGGGATAAGGGGAGAAAAAACAACAGGTTTTAATAAAGAAATGTGAAACGTGGGATTAATCTTAAGGGATCTGGGTAAGTGCAGGCGAAAAGTAACGGGGTTCACTCTCCTGGCAACCTTAAAGGGACCGATGAATTTCTGGGACAGCTTGCGAGACTCCACCCGTAGCGGTAAATTCTTAGTTGAGAGCCATACTCTCTGGCCGAGGCGCAGGGTAGGCCCGGGACGGCGACGTCTGTTGGCTTGTCGTTGGTACCGCTGTGAGGAACGCAGAAGATTAAGACGGGCCTTCTTCCACGTAAGCCGACAGCGTCTGATGAACCTCGAGGCTGAAGGCACTCTGACTTCTGCCTCCTGGTCCGGGAACAATGGAGGAGCATAGCCAAACTGACACTCGTGCGGGGACATACCAGTGGAGGATGAGCACAAGGTGTTGTGCGCGTACTCGGCCCAAACCATGAAGGACGACCATGTGGACGGGTTGTTGGAGACCATACATCTGAGGGTGGTTTCCAGCTCTTGATTCATCCTCTCGGTTTGGCCGTTGGACTCCGGATGGTACCCTGAAGAAAGACTGGCAGTGGCCCCTATGAGTTGGCAGAAGGCCTTCCAAAACCTTGAGGCGAACTGGGGACCTCTGTCGGAAACCATATCTTGCGGAATGCCGAAGACTCGGAACACATGGTTAATCACCAACTCAGCCGTTTCCTTGGCAGAAGGTAATTTAGTCAAGGGGACGAACCTGGCCGCCTTAGAAAACCTGTCGATGATGACTAGGATAGTAGTATTACCATGGGACGGAGGAAGGCCAGTAATAAAGTCCAATGAGATATGGGACCAGGGTCGGTGGGGAATAGATAAAGGGTGAAGGAGTCCTTGAGGGCGGAGGTGAGAAGATTTGCCCTGGCAGCACACGGGACAGGCCTTGACGAAAGTGGCAACGTCTTCTTTTATGGTGGGCCACCAGAACTTACGCTGGATGAACTCCAAGGTGCGACCTACGCCTGGGTGACAGGTGAGGCGAGAGGAGTGCCCCCACAGAAGGACCTGGGTCCTCGCTGCCTTGGGAACAAACAACCGATTGGCAGGACCTCCTTTAGGACCCGGTTCGATGGCTTGAGCTCGTTTCACAGTATCCTCAACTTGCCACGAGATCGGAGCCACGATCCTAGCGGCAGGAAGGACAGGCATGTCAGTATCTTCTCGAATGGCAGGAGCGTAGACTCGTGACAAGGCGTCCGGTTTGAGATTCTTCGACCCGGGTCTATAGGTGAGGATAAACTGGAATCGATTGAAGAAAAAGAGACCATCGAGCTTGTCTGGAGTTCAACCGCTTCGCCTGCTGGATATACTCCAGATTTTTGTGGTCCGTAAGCACTTGAAACAGTTGAGAAGCCCCTCGAGCCAGTGTCTCCATTCCTTCAATGCCATCTTAACCGCTAGGAGTTCACGATCCCCCACATTGTAGTTCCTCTCGGCCGGGGTAAGCCGGTGAGAGAAGAAGACGCAAGGGTGAAGCCTCTTGTCTTCACCCCTCTGAGACAGGACAGCTCCAACACCAACCTCTGATGCGTCTACCTCCACCACAAAAGGTTCATCCGCCGTCGGTAGTGTCAGGATGGGAGCAGAGAGGATGCGCTGCTTGAGTCCTTGGAAGGCCGTCTCAGCTTCTTCTCCCCACAGAAACCTTGCGTTGCCACCCTTGGTTAAAGCTGAAAGAGGGGCTGCCACCAAGCTGAAGTTCTTGATGAACTTGCGGTAAAAGTTAGTGAAGCCCAGGAAACGCTGAACTTCCTTAACGGACTTGGGGGTGGGCCAATCCGCTACCGCCCCTACCTTCCTGGGGTCCATCTGGACTCGACCGGGTTCCACTACAAATCCCAGGAATTGTACTCGGGAGGAATGAATTCACATTTCTCCGGCTTAACGTACAAATGGCTGTCTAGGAGGCGTTTGAGTACTTGTCTGACATGCTTAGTGTGTTCTTGAAGGGAGCTTGAAAAGATGAGGATGTCATCCAAGTAAACAAACACGAAGATGTTAAGCATATCCCTAAGCACATCGTTTATGAGCGCTTGGAACACAGCCGGGGCGTTGGTCAGGCCGAAGGGCATCACCAAGTATTCGTAGTGACCAGTAGGCGTGTTGAAAGCGGTCTTCCACTCGTCACCGGGTCTGATCCGTACAAGATGGTATGCGTTCTGCAGGTCAAGTTTAGTGAAGACAACTGCTTCCTGGAGCAGCTCAAAGGCTGTGGCCATAAGGGGTAGCGGGTAGCGGTTACGGACGGTTATGGCATTGAGTCCCCGGTAGTCGATGCAAGGACGTAATCCACCGTCTTTTTTGGCCACAAAGAAAAACCCTGCTCCCGCCGGCGAGGTGGATGGACGCATGAGGCCTGCTGCCAGAGCGTTCCTTGATGTAGGTATCCATAGCAGCTCGTTCGGGAGGAGATAGGGAAAAGATCCGACCCCTGGGGGGGGCAGGTGCCCGGAAACAGGTCGATGGGGCAATCGTAAGGTCTATGGGGTGGTAGTCTGGTGGCCCTCTGTTTGCTAAATACCGGTTTGAGGTCATGGTAACACTCGGGAACTCGGGACAGGTCGATGGATTCTAGAGACTCGGGAGGGGAACTCGGGGAACTTGGGAAGATACAAGTGGCTTGGCACGTAGGACCCCACTGCTTGATAGTGCCCACAGACCAGTCGATGTGAGGGTTATGGCTGTGAAGCCAGGGGTATCCAAGGACGAGAGGGAACTCGGAACAGGAGATCAGATGAAAGTTCATCACTTCCTGGTGTTGGGAAACTGAAAGTCGCAAGGGGGTAGTGACACGAGTGACAAGTCCAGATCCCAAAGGGCTTCCATCCAACGTAGTAACCCTTATGGGGTCACTTAGAGGTTCAGAGGGAACGCCATTCTCCTTCGCCCAGACACCATCCATGAAGTTACCTGCGGCTCCAGAGTCTACCAAGGCTTGAAGGGGAAGCTCGTGGTTGTCCCAGGAAAGGGTAACTGGAATGAGCAGGCGGGAGTTGGATGGATGGGAGGAGGTTATGTTTCCCGTTACAGTCCTCCCAGGCCTGCACGGGAGAGTGCGTTTCCCTGGAGCCCGGGACACGTGGAGCGGAAATGGCCCGGTTTGCCGCAATATAGACAGCATCGCTCCCTCATCCGGCGGTCTCTCTCAGCCTGGGAGATGCGTCCAACCTGCATGGGTTCCGGTGGAGCCCGCGAGGATAAAGGTGGAGACTCGGAGCTGGGACCGATAGGAGCTAGGGTGAGAGGTCTACGGTTGAGTTCTCTCTCTCTCAGACGCTGGTCTATGCGCGAGGCCAACTTGATCAGGGACTCGAGGTTGTCCGGTGGTTCCCGAGTGGCCAGTTCATCTTGGATGGTGTCGGAAAGACCCTTCAAAAAGCACACTGTGAGCACCTCGTCGTTCCAGCCACTCGCATAGTCCGTCACGCTGCGCCGACCTTGGCGGAGAGTTAGGAGCTGTTTGGCTGAGTCAGGGCCGCTGGTAGGACCTTGAAACACTCGCTTGAATTCTTCAGCAAAGGTAGAGTAGCTGGCACAGCAGGGACTTTGGGCATCCCACACAGCAGTAGCCCAGGCTAGGGCTTTTTCCGACAGCAGGGTGATGATATATGCTATCTTGGACCGGTCGGTGGGAAACGACGAGGGTTGCAGCTCGAAGGACATTGGGTGAAAAACCCCTTACAAACACTCGGATCACCTGAGAACCGTTGGGGAGGTGGCAGACGAGGTTCAGCCAGGGGGTTAACTGCCACGGGTACTTGAATCTGATGTACTGGGGCAGAAGCGGTTGCCGGGGAAAGTTGATCAGAAATCTGCTTTATGGAAGTCAGCATCTCCGACAGAAGTTGAGAATGTCTAGCCATTAAGGCCTCTTGCTGAACCAGAGCAGCTTCGTGACGTTGGACAGTTCCCTCGTGGTGGGACAGCATGGGGAAAAAATCCTGGGTACTGGCTGCCTCTGGGTTCATTTTAATGGCTCTGTGTTTCTGTCAGGACCCGGTGTGAGAAACAGTCACTAATAGTCGGCAGAACCCAGAAGATGAGGCAGACACAGCACTACTAGAGATGGTGGTTTAATCAAGGTAAAAGATCTTCAGGCAAAAATATAAATCCACAACGTCAAAAGTAAAGCCAAGAGAAAAAATGGATATCCTCCAAAATACAAAGAAAATCCACAAAGAGGTAAGAACAGCAGGGAAAAAACCAACCTCAAAAGACTAATCAAAAATAAACAAGAACAAAACCAGAGTACCTCTGGAAAATCCAACAAGAGAAATATATGTTCACAGCATGGCTGGGGCTGGGTGCTAACATACAAACACAGAGCAAAGAACTGAGGAACACTAAGGGTTTAAATACCTACAAGACAATGAGGCACAGGTGCAAACAATAACTAGAACAAGGGAAAAACAAAAGGTTCAAAAAGGCGCAATGGGAGCATCTAGTGACCAAAACCTGAATAGTCCTGGCCAAAACCTGACAGTCTAGATATCATGTATCATGCTTTAGTCTAGTTTATTAGGATCAGTCCACCTGGAGGAGACTATGTCCAGTCTAGATATCATGTTTTAGTCTAGTTTATTAGGATCAGTCCACCTGGAGGAGACTATGTCCAGTCTAGATATCATGTTTTAGTCTAGTTTATTAGGATCAGTCCACCTGGAGGAGACTATGTCCAGTCTAGATATCATGTTTTAGTCTAGTTTATTAGGATCAGTCCACCTGGAGGAGACTATGTCCAGTCTAGATATCATGTGTCATGTTTTAGTCTAGTTTATTAGGATCAGTCCACCTGGAGGAGACTATGTCCAGTCTAGATATCATGTTTTAGTCTAGTTTATTAGGATCAGTCCACCTGGAGGAGACTGTCCAGTCTAGATATCATGTATCATGTTTTAGTCTAGTTTATTAGGATCAGTCCACCTGGAGGAGACTATGTCCAGTCTAGATATCATGTTTTAGTCTAGTTTATTAGGATCAGTCCACCTGGAGGAGACTATGTCCAGTCTAGATATCATGTTTTAGTCTAGTTTATTAGGATCAGTCCACCTGGAGGAGACTATGTCCAGTCTAGATATCATGTTTTAGTCTAGTTTATTAGGATCAGTCCACCTGGAGGAGACTATGTCCAGTCTAGATATCATGTTTTAGTCTAGTTTATTAGGATCAGTCCACCTGGAGGAGACTATGTCCAGTCTAGATATCATGTTTTAGTCTAGTTTATTAGGATCAGTCCACCTGGAGGAGACTATGTCCAGTCTAGATATCATGTGTCATGTTTTAGTCTAGTTTATTAGGATCAGTCCACCTGGAGGAGACTATGTCCAGTCTAGATATCATGTATCATGTTTTAGTCTAGTTTATTAGGATCAGTCCACCCGGAGGAGACTATGTCCAGTCTAGATATCATGTTTTAGTCTAGTTTATTAGGATCAGTCCACCTGGAGGAGACTATGTCCAGTCTAGATATCATGTTTTAGTCTAGTTTATTAGGATCAATCCACCTGGAGGAGACTATATCCAGTCTAGATATCATGTATCATGTTTTAGTCTAGTTTATTAGGATCAGTCCACCTGGAGGAGACTATGTCCAGTCTAGATATCATGTTTTAGTCTAGTTTATTAGGATCAGTCCACCTGGAGGAGACTATGTCCATTCTAGATATCATGTATCATGTTTTAGTCTAGTTTATTAGGATCAGTCCACCTGGAGGAGACTATGTCCAGTCTAGATATCATGTTTTAGTCTAGTTTATTAGGATCAGTCCACCTGGAGGAGACTATGTCCAGTCTAGATATCATGTATCATGTTTTAGTCTAGTTTATTAGGATCAGTCCACCTGGAGGAGACTATGTCCAGTCTAGATATCATGTTTTAGTCTAGTTTATTAGGATCAGTCCACCTGGAGGAGACTGTCCAGTCTAGATATCATGTATCATGTTTTATTCTAGTTTATTAGGATCAGTCCACCTGGAGGAGACTATGTCCAGTCTAGATATCATGTTTTAGTCTAGTTTATTAGGATCAGTCCACCTGGAGGAGACTATGTCCAGTCTAGATATCATGTTTTAGTCTAGTTTATTAGGATCAGTCCACCTGGAGGAGACTATGTCCAGTCTAGATATCATGTTTTAGTCTAGTTTATTAGGATCAGTCCACCTGGAGGAGACTATGTCCAGTCTAGATATCATGTTTTAGTCTAGTTTATTAGGATTAGTCCACCTGGAGGAGACTATGTCCAGTCTAGATATCATGTATCATGTTTTATTCTAGTTTATTAGGATCAGTCCACCTGGAGGAGACTATGTCCAGTCTAGATATCATGTATCATGTTTTAGTCTAGTTTATTAGGATTAGTCCACCTGGAGGAGACTATGTCCAGTCTAGATATCATGTTTTAGTCTAGTTTATTAGGATTAGTCCACGTGGAGGAGACTATGTCCAGTCTAGATATCATGTATCATGTTTTAGTCTAGTTTATTAGGATCAGTCCACCTGGAGGAGACTATGTCCAGTCTAGATATCATGTATCATGTTTTAGTCTAGTTTATTAGGATCAGTCCACCTGGAGGAGACTATGTCCAGTCTAGATATCATGTATCATGTTTTAGTCTAGTTTATTAGGATCAGTCCACCTGGAGGAGACTATGTCCAGTCTAGATATCATGTTTTAGTCTAGTTTATTAGGATCAGTCCACCTGGAGGAGACTATGTCCAGTCTAGATATCATGTATCATGTTTTAGTCTAGTTTATTAGGATCAGTCCACCTGGAGGAGACTATGTCCAGTCTAGATATCATGTATCATGTTTTAGTCTAGTTTATTAGGATCAGTCCACCTGGAGGAGACTATGTCCAGTCTAGATATCATATATCATGTTTTAGTCTAGTTTATTAGGATCAGTCCACCTGGAGGAGACTATGTCCAGTCTAGATATCATGTATCATGTTTTAGTCTAGTTTATTAGGATCAGTCCACCTGGAGGAGACTATGTCCAGTCTAGATATCATGTTTTAGTCTAGTTTATTAGGATCAGTCCACCTGGAGGAGACTATGTCCAGTCTAGATATCATGTTTCATGTTTTAGTCTAGTTTATTAGAGGTCCCATTAGCTGTTGCACATGCTGCCACTTCTCTTCCTGGGTTTTCCCACACGAACCATCAAATACACAGTCGTATACTGTATTGTCAAGACTCCCGAGAGACGTCAACAAATATATTCCTCCCACATTATTAATGTCTGACTTAATCCTGTATGTTAGGAACGAACTGAGGAGGAGCCGACACAACCAGACCCCGTGGACAGGAAGGAGAATAACCTGGTTGATCACAAGGGAAAAGGACTAGAAAACCCAGGTTTGATTTGATATAGATCCATATATATCTTAACATAGACACGGTCTGCTCTCACATCCTGTATGTAATGCTATTGGAAACAATAGGTTTTTGTTCTAGTGTCTTGTTTAATACATTTCATTCTTATATGTGTAGCTCTGCGTTAAAAGGTCTGTTGTGTGTCATTTACTGGGATTTACGTCACGTCTTTTCCCCCCGACAGCTTTTGACATGTCTGATGAGAAACCAGACGAGTCGGGAGGAAGTCAGTCGGTATCACATGACGTCAACGGTAATTTTAGCCAGGGTCCTCGATTCCTTCACATTCCAATCCTCCAAAGTATTATTATGGCTGTACACCGTGTGACATTTTAAATGATCAAATCAATTAATTCCATCAACATGATGTTTGTTGTTGTTTATTATGGTTGTTGTTGTTTATGTTTTTTGTTGTTTATTATGTTTGTTGTTGTTTATGGTTGTTGTTGTTGTGTTTTTTGTTGTTTATTATGTTTGTTGTTGTTTATGGTTGTTGTTGTTGTGTTTTTTGTTGTTTATTATGTTTGTTGTTGTTTATGGTTGTTGTTGTTGTGTTTTTTGTTGTTTATTATGTTTGTTGTTGTTTATTATGTGTGTTGTTGTATATTATGTGTGTTGTTGTATATTATGTGTGTTGTTGTTTATTATGGTTGTTGTTGTTTATTATGTTTGTTGTTGTTGCTGTTGTTGTTGATGATGTCTGTTGATATGTGTTGTTGTTGTTTATTATGGTTATTGTTGTTGTTTATTATGTTTGTTGTTGTTTATTATGTTTGTTGTTGTTGCTGTTGTTGTCTATTGGTATTTGTTGTTTTTTATTGTGGTTGTTGTTGTTGTTTATTATGGTTGTTGTTGTTTATTATGGTTGTTGTTGTTTATTATGGTTGTTGTTGTTGATGTTGTTTATTATGGTTGTTGTTGTTTATTATGGTTGTTGTTGTTTATTATGGTTGTTGTTGTTGATGTTGTTTATTATGGTTGTTGTTGTTTATTATGGTTGTTGTTGTTGATGTTGTCTGTTGATATTTGTTGTTGTTGTCTGGTAGTGTCCAAGGACCAGCTGGTGACTCAGGAGGGTTCTCAGGAGGGTTCTGTTACCTGGAGGACCTACCACCAGTACTGTAAAGCTGCAGGAGGTTAGGGCACACCTCAGCCAATCAGCCTTACTCCTCACACCTAGTGGAGCAGGGATACTCAGATCTAAGCAAATCATTAACCAATATTGTAGCAGTATAGTGTGGGTTATGTTGAGTCATGCTGAATCTTGTATCTTATGGTGTCTCCTCTCTCCTCTGGTCTCTCCTCTGGTCTCTCTGGTCTCTCCTCTCCCCTTTGCTCTCTCCTCTGTTCTCCCCTCTGGTCTCTCCTCTATTCTCTGGTCTCTCCTCTCTCCTCTGGTCTCTCCTCTGGTCTCTCCTTTGGTCTCTCTGGTCTCTCCTCTTCCCTTTGCTCTCTCCTCTGTTCTCCCCTCTGGTCTCTCCGCTATTCTCTGGTCTCTCCTCTGGTCTCTCCTCTGGTCTCTCCTCTGGTCTCTCCTCTCCCCTCTGGTCTCTCCTCTGGTCTCTCTGGTCTCTCCTCTGGTCTCTCCTCTGGTCTCTCCTCTGGTCTCTCCTCTCCCCTCTGGTCTCCCCTCTGGTCTCTCCTTTCCTCTACCCTCGTTTCTCCTCTGGTCTCATCTTTTCTCTCCTCTGGTCTCTCGTCTGGTCTCTGGTCTCATCTTTTCTCTCCTCTGGTCTCTCGTCTGGTCTCTGGTCTCATCGTTTCTCTCCTCTGGTCTCACCTCTGGTGTCTCTGGTCTCCAGGGTACATACTACTGTCTCTCATCATCATCATCTTCATCTGCTTGGTGGGGTCCACTGCCTTCAGCAACTGGTGGCTCAGCTACTGGCTGGAGCAGGGATCAGGGGTAAGTCTACTGTAGTTCAAATGTTTGTCAATTGACCCTTCGCTAGGCCCCTACCCCCTTTGGTTACTGTTGCAACCTCTGACAACATTTTCTTTTGGAAGACCAATTCATCACTCAAACCACTGGCGAAATCCCCCCTTACAATGATGTTGATGTTTTTTTTACACAATGAAATGAAACACAGACCAACCCTTGTTAATTAGAAGACACGTGGGTATGTTTTGATGGACTGGTATTACAATTTATTCACGGGGAACCTGGTAAGATGATGTTTGTTTTGTGGCTAGCCACTGAACGGCTCTGAATTCACTGTCAGCAAGCAGTCAAATAACCACTTTTGGAAGCTGACTAGTGCTCTCTAATAGCATCATGATGATAGCAGAGGAGAGTTGTATTCATAACATGGCTTAGCTAGCTAACATACATTTTGCGAAAACATGTTATATTGAGTGGCTAGCTAGTGTTAGCAAAGTTTTAGTGGTCAATGAGACTGAGAACTAGCTAACCAGCGGAGCTAGCAAACAATGTAACGAAAGTATAATTTCGGATTCGATAAATACTAATATCAACAGGCTCGGCATTTCAGGAATCACAGTAGCGCCTGGTGCACTGTTAAATTATTTAGCCATTTTCAACTATTTATGTTTTGAAGAAAAACTCCGTTTTCTGCCATTTCCCTTACTGGCTTTCATGCGTTTGAAACGTGATCTTGTCTGAGATGTCGGACTCGACGACAGTTGCTATCCATTGGAGCGCTGCGATTGGTTTTCCCCAAAAATTCTGGAGCTTAGAAAAGGGTCAATTGCATGAACAGTTTGTCGTTCCTATTTTAGCAGATTAGATGACATCTGTGGCTAGCACAAGTAATACATTTTTTTTAACATAACATGCTGCATCTGTTTTTTATAGACTAGTTAAAACATTCTTAGTACCTTACACGGTAACAAAGCCATATATTAACTAACGGGCTCTTTAACGTGTGATTTCAGACAGCGAACATGTCGAATTCCACCGCAGGAAACATCTCCCTGAACCCTGACCTGAGCTTCTACCAGATGATTTACGGCCTGGTGGTGGTGGCCATGCTGGTCTTCAGCTTCCTCAAGGGCTACTCTTTCACCAAAGTTACGCTGCACGCGTCCTCCAAGCTACACGACACCATGTTCAGAAACGTAACTACCACACAACACCACTGTTATCAATCACACTACACACTGTTGTCAATAGTATTGAAACGGACAGGGGAGAGGTACAATGCGGGATGAGAACCAAAAGTTATTGATGAGGAATTCCATAGCGTTGAATCTTGGAAGAAGAGAGGGGAGAGGGGACATCCTTGTCTTCTTCCACAACAAATAGCTGGGTTTGTGTTCATAGCTTTTACTTTGGGATGTAAAGAACCTTGATCACCCTGGACTGTCTGGGGGTCAGACCCTGGGCAATCCCATGAGTCATGTGACTTTACATTTTAGCAGTGGATAGGTCTCTGAAGATATACACTACTATTCAAAAGTTGGGGTCACTTACAAATGTCCTTTTTGTTTTTGAAAGAAAAGCCATTGGCCCTTTTGAGCCTGTAATCGAACCCACAAATGCTGATGCTCCAGATACTCAACTAGTCTAAAGAAGGCCAGTTTTATTGCTTCTTTAATCAGAACAACAGTTTTCAGCCGTGCTAACATAATTGCGAAAGGGTTTTCTAATGATCAATTAGCCTTTTAAAATTATAAATGTGGATTAGCTAACACAACGTGCCATTGGAACACAGGAGTGATGGTTGCTGATAATGGGCCTCTGTACGCCTATGTAGATATTCCATTAAAAATCTGCCGTTTCCAGCTACAATAGTCATTTACAACATTAACAATGTCTACACTGTATTTCTGATCAATTTTATATTATTTAATTTTTTTTTGCTTTTCTTTCAAAAACAAGGACATTTTTTAAAGTGATCCCAAACTTTTGAACGGTCGTGTATGTCATAAAGATCTTACAGTAGGGTTGTGTTCCACCAGTCCTCTCATCACCCTAACCCTATCCCCTGGGTCCTGTCTGTGTTCCACCAGTCCTCTCATCACCCTAACCCTATCCCCTGGGTCCTGTCTGTGTTCCATCAGTCCTCTCATCACCCTAACCCTATCCCCTGGGTCCTGTCTGTGTTCCATCAGTCCTCTCATCACCCTAACCCTATCCCCTGGGTCCTGTCTGTGTTCCATCAGTCCTCTCATCACCCTAACCCTATCCCCTGGGTCCTGTCTGTGTTCCATCAGTCCTCTCATCACCCTAACCCGATCCCCTGGGTCATGCCTGTGTTCCATCAGTCCTCTCATCACCCTAACCCTATCCTCTGGGTCCTGTCTGTGTTCCATCAGTCCTTTCATCACCCTAACCCGATCCCCTGGGTCCTGTCTGTGTTCCATCAGTCCTCTCATCACCCTAACCCTATCCCCTGGGTCCTGTCTATGTTCCATCAGTCCTCTCATCACCCTAACCCGATCCCCTGGGTCATGCCTGTGTTCCATCAGTCCTCTCATCACCCTAACCCTATCCCCCGGGTCCTGTCTGTGTTCCATCAGTCCTCTCAACACCCTAACCCTATCCCCCGGGTCCTGTCTGTGTTCCATCAGTCCTCTCATCACCCTAACCCTATCCCCTGGGTCCTGTCTGTGTTCCACCAGTCCTCTCATCACCCTAACCCTATCCCCTGGGTCCTGTCTGTGTTCCATCAGTCCTCTCATCACCCTAACCCTATCCCCCGGGTCCTGTCTGTGTTCCATCAGTCCTCTCATCACCCTAACCCTATCCCCCGGGTCCTGTCTGTGTTCCATCAGTCCTCTCATCACCCTAACCCGATCCCCTGGGTCCTGTCTGTGTTCCATCAGTCCTCTCATCACCCTAACCCTATCCCCTGGGTCCTGTCTGTGTTCCATCAGTCCTCTCATCACCCTAACCCTATCCCCCGGGTCCTGTCTGTGTTCCATCAGTCCTCTCATCACCCTAACCCTATCCCCTGGGTCCTGTCTGTGTTCCATCAGTCCTCTCATCACCCTAACCCTATCCCCTGGGTCCTGTCTGTGTTCCATCAGTCCTCTCATCACCCTAACCCTATCCCCTGGGTCCTGTCTGTGTTCCATCAGTCCTCTCATCACCCTAACCCTATCCCCTGGGTCCTGTCTGTGTTCCATCAGTCCTCTCATCACCCTAACCCGATCCCCTGGGTCATGCCTGTGTTCCATCAGTCCTCTCATCACCCTAACCCTATCCTCTGGGTCCTGTCTGTGTTCCATCAGTCCTTTCATCACCCTAACCCGATCCCCTGGGTCCTGTCTGTGTTCCATCAGTCCTCTCATCACCCTAACCCTATCCCCTGGGTCCTGTCTATGTTCCATCAGTCCTCTCATCACCCTAACCCGATCCCCTGGGTCATGCCTGTGTTCCATCAGTCCTCTCATCACCCTAACCCTATCCCCCGGGTCCTGTCTGTGTTCCATCAGTCCTCTCAACACCCTAACCCTATCCCCCGGGTCCTGTCTGTGTTCCATCAGTCCTCTCATCACCCTAACCCTATCCCCTGGGTCCTGTCTGTGTTCCACCAGTCCTCTCATCACCCTAACCCTATCCCCTGGGTCCTGTCTGTGTTCCATCAGTCCTCTCATCACCCTAACCCTATCCCCCGGGTCCTGTCTGTGTTCCATCAGTCCTCTCATCACCCTAACCCTATCCCCCGGGTCCTGTCTGTGTTCCATCAGTCCTCTCATCACCCTAACCCGATCCCCTGGGTCCTGTCTGTGTTCCATCAGTCCTCTCATCACCCTAACCCTATCCCCTGGGTCCTGTCTGTGTTCCATCAGTCCTCTCATCACCCTAACCCTATCCCCTGGGTCCTGTCTGTGTTCCATCAGTCCTCTCATCACCCTAACCCTATCCCCTGGGTCCTGTCTGTGTTCCATCAGTCCTCTCATCACCCTAACCCTATCCCCTGGGTCCTGTCTGTGTTCCATCAGTCCTCTCATCACCCTAACCCTATCCCCTGGGTCCTGTCTGTGTTCCATCAGTCCTCTCATCACCCTAACCCTATCCCCTGGGTCCTGTCTGTGTTCCATCAGTCCTCTCATCACCCTAACCCTATCCCCTGGGTCATGTCTGTGTTCCACCAGTCCTCTCATCACCCTAACCCTATCCCCTGGGTCCTGTCTGTGTTCCATCAGTCCTCTCATCACCCTAACCCAATCCCCTGGGTCCTGTCTGTGTTCCATCAGTCCTCTCATCACCCTAACCCTATCCCCTGGGTCCTGTCTGTGTTCCATCAGTCCTCTCATCACCCTAACCCTATCCCCTGGGTCCTGTCTGTGTTCCATCAGTCCTCTCATCACCCTAACCCTATCCCCTGGGTCCTGTCTGTGTTCCATCAGTCCTCTCATCACCCTAACCCTATCCCCTGGGTCCTGTCTTTGTTCCATCAGTCCTCTCATCACCCTAACCCTATCCCCCGGGTCCTGTCTGTGTTCCATCAGTCCTCTCATCACCCTAACCATATCCCCCGGGTCCTGTCTGTGTTCCATCAGTCCTCTCATCACCCTAACCCTATCCCCTGGGTCCTGTCTGTGTTCCATCAGTCCTCTCATCACCCTAACCCGATCCCCTGGGTCCTGTCTGTGTTCCATCAGTCCTCTCATCACCCTAACCCTATCCCCTGGGTCCTGTCTGTGTTCCATCAGTCCTCTCATCACCCTAACCCTATCCCCTGGGTCCTGTCTGTGTTCCATCAGTCCTCTCATCACCCTAACCCTATCCCCTGGGTCCTGTCTGTGTTCCATCAGTCCTCTCATCACCCTAACCCTATCCCCTGGGTCCTGTCTGTGTCGTAGATCCTGAACAGCCCCATGAGTTTCTTTGACACCACCCCAACGGGACGTATGGTGAACCGGTTTTCCAAGGACCAGGATGAGGTGGATACCATGCTGCCCTTCAACATGGAGAACTTCCTGCAGTTCTGCCTGATGGTCACCTACACCATTGTCACCATCTCGGCCGTGTTCCCTCCGTTACTCATCGCCATCACGCTGCTGGGAGCCATCTTCACACTCATACTCTAGTGAGTCAACCCGGCATCTTTACAGATCGGTCATTTACCCACGGTGACATGCAGTCAGTTTGGTCATTTACCCAGGGTGACATACAGTCAGTTTGGTCATTTACCCAGGGTGACATACTGTCAGTTTGGTCATTTACCCAGGGTGACATGCAGTCAGTTTGGTCATTTATCCACGGGGACATACAGTCAGTTTGGTCATTTACCCAGGGTGACACACAGTCAGTTTGGTCATTTACCCAGGGTGACATACAGTTAGTTTGGTCATTTACCCAGGGTGACATACAGTCAGTTTGGTCATTTACCCAGGGTGACATGCAGTCAGTTTGGTAATTTACCCAGGGTGACATACAGTCAGTTTGGTCATTTACCCAGGGTGACATACAGTCAGTTTGGTCATTTACCCAGGGTGACATGCAGTCAGTTTGGTCATTTACCCAGGGTGACATACAGTCAGTTTGGTCATTTACCCAGGGTGACATACAGTCAGTTTGGTCATTTACCCAGGGTGACATGCAGTCAGTTTGGTCATTTACCCAGGGTGACATACAGTCAGTTTGGTCATTTACCCAGGGTGACATGCAGTCAGTTTGGTCATTTACCCAGGGTGACATGCAGTCAGTTTGGTCATTTACCCAGGGTGACATGCAGTCAGTTTGGTCATTTACCCAGGGTGACATGCAGTCAGATTGGTCATTTACCCAGCGTGACATGCAGTCAGTTTGGTCATTTACCCAGGGTGACATACAGTCAGTTTGGTCATTTACCCAGGGTGACATACAGTCAGTTTGGTCATTTACCCAGGGTGACATACAGTCAGTTTGGTCATTTACCCAGGGTGACATACAGTCAGTGTGTTCTAAGTATGTTGTATGTTGTGTCCTGTGTGCTCTGAGTCCTGTGTGTTCTGAGTCCTGTTTGTTCTGAGTCCTGTGTGTTCTGAGTCCTGTGTGCTCTGAGTCCTGTGTGCTCTGAGTCCTGTGTGTTCTGAGTCCTGTGTGTTCTGAGTCCTGTGTGTTCTGAGTCCTGTGTGTTCTGAGTCCTGTGTGTTCTGAGTCCTGTGTGCTCTGAGTCCTGTGTGCTCTGAGTCCTGTGTGCTCTGAGTCCTGTGTGTTCTGAGTCCTGTGTGCTCTGAGTCCTGTGTGTTCTGAGTCCTGTGTGCTCTGAGTCCTGTGTGTTCTGAGTCCTGTGTGTTCTGAGTCCTGTGTGTTCTGAGTCCTGTGTGTTCTGAGTCCTGTGTGTTCTGAGTCCTGTGTGTTCTGAGTCCTGTGTGTTGCGTTCTGAGTCCTGTGTGTTCTGAGTCCTGTGTGTTCTGAGTCCTGTGTGCTCTGAGTCCTGTGTGTTCTGAGTCCTGTGTGTTCTGAGTCCTGTGTGTTCTGAGTCCTGTGTGTTCTGAGTCCTGTGTGCTCTGAGTCCTGTGTGCTCTGAGTCCTGTGTGTTCTGAGTCCTGTGTGTTCTGAGTCCTGTTTGTTCTGAGTCCTGTGTGCTCTGAGTCCTGTGTGTTCTGAGTCCTGTGTGCTCTGAGTCCTGTGTGTTCTGAGTCCTGTGTGCTCTGAGTCCTGTGTGTTCTGAGTCCTGTGTGCTCTGAGTGCTGTGTGTTCTGAGTCCTGTGTGCTCTGAGTCCTGTGTGCTCTGAGTCCTGTGTGTTCTGAGTCCTGTGTGCTCTGAGTCCTGTGTGCTCTGAGTCCTGTGTGTTCTGAGTGCTGTGTGTTCTGAGTCCTGTGTGTTCTGAGTCCTGTGTGCTCTGAGTCCTGTGTGCTCTGAGTCCTGTGTGCTCTGAGTCCTGTGTGCTCTGAGTCCTGTGTGCTCTGAGTCCTGTGTGCTCTGAGTCCTGTGTGTTCTGAGTCCTGTGTGTTCTGAGTCCTGTGTGTTCTGAGTCCTGTGTGTTCTGAGTCCTGTGTGTTCTGAGTCCTGTGTGCTCTGAGTCCTGTGTGCTCTGAGTCCTGTGTGCTCTGAGTCCTGTGTGCTCTGAGTCCTGTGTGTTCTGAGTCCTGTGTGCTCTGAGTCCTGTGTGCTCTGAGTCCTGTGTGCTCTGAGTCCTGTGTGCTCTGAGTCCTGTGTGCTCTGAGTCCTGTGTGCTCTGAGTCCTGTGTGCTCTGAGTCCTGTGTGCTCTGAGTCCTGTGTGTTCTGAGTCCTGTGTGCTCTGAGTCCTGTGTGCTCTGAGTCCTGTGTGTTCTGAGTCCTGTGTGTTCTGAGTGCTGTGTGTTCTGAGTCCTGTGTGCTCTGAGTGCTGTGTGTTCTGAGTCCTGTGTGTTCTGAGTCCTGTGTGTTCTGAGTGCTGTGTGTTCTGAGTCCTGTGTGTTCTGAGTCCTGTGTGTTCTGAGTCCTGTGTGTTCTGAGTCCTGTGTGTTCTGAGTCCTGTGTGTTCTGAGTCCTGTGTGTTCTGAGTCCTGTGTGCTCTGAGTCCTGTGTCCTCTGAGTCCTGTGTGTTCTGAGTCCTTGTGTGTTCTGA